>NC_141757.1:101243910-101551410 GCF_982258835.1 Parasteatoda tepidariorum
AAGTTTCTATTTGAATAACATTTCCTAAATCACTTAGTGAGCTAGTACACAAATTCAACTTCGATTTAAGTGTACAATACAGTATCTGGTCAAAAGTATTCAGATACTTATCAGATATAAAGGGTGTGAGAGTGTTTAGCCTGGGTCCCTGAATTCCTATTGGTTAGAAACATGAACTCTTGAAATGTTTGTGTACATCTTAGACAATGCTGCTTTATCAGCTCTGACAATATTTCGGGAAAGTCCCATTTCTCTTCCAGTAGGATAACTGCTTTATTCAGACATCAAGACTTGCACAGCCATGGTTTGACAAAATGAGTGTTCAAAAACTTGACTGGCTTCAAGAGCCCTCATCGGTGGGCCTTGGCCTTCTTTAGAAGATTTTTACAGGCACTTGGTCTTCAGTTCTGTACTTTGATTACAGAAAAGGTTTGTTCTAAAGAGGCCTATCATTTTTGGCTGCCCCTTGATCTTTAACTATGAGGAGTGGTATTGGAAACTTTCAAGTCAGTTCTGCTTGATTCCGTTCTTAGATGGTGATACATTCCCATTCTGTTTTGTCTGAATTTATGGTGTCACGATTTTTATTTAATGTGTATAATTCCAAGTTATATCTTTTCCGCCATACATCACTGTCATGAATTCCACCAAATGTAGTTCTGAGGACTTCTTTCTGAATCTCGTAGAACACAAATTATGTTACCAACTAATTCGACCTACAGAGCATTCCGCATAAAAGTTTTTTGTAATTATTGAAATTTAGGTAGTTTTAATTGAATCTTATATATGATATATAATATTAAATTAAATTATAGTTTTAATAATAGCTGAATATCGTAAAAGTGCAATACTGATTAAAACTAAAACTTCATTTCTGTAATTAACACATCACTTTTATAGGAAGTTATTTTTGAAATATTCTAAATCAATTAGAAAACTTAATTTATGTTTCATTTAAGAAAAAGTCAAGCTTTTTGGAATAAAAAAACGCAGATATGCTAACAATGATTAAAATTTGGTTTATAAATGTTAATTTCTCTTCCTCCAAGCCCTTTTTGTTTTATTTCTGTGAAAAAAACAAGATCATAATTACGATTTGAGAATGTTTATTTCATACATTCCATCATGCACACATCACAGCTGGAAAGCCAAAAAGCAGTAAAAAGAATTTTACATACACATTCACACCTCTCATTTTGAAACGAGCTTTAAATTTATTACAAATTAAGCCTAATGGTTCAAATTGTAAAACAAATTTTAAAAAGCACTCTCCTTAATTTATAAAATCAATTTGTATGCAAAAAGCATTTTTAAATTTAAAATCTATAAATTTAAAGCTCGCTGCTAAACATATGACAAAAATATCCAAGCCATTTATTAAATTACAAGAGAAATGGGGAGAAATATTAGTAACCATTTTTAAACACCATTTCACTTCAATTCAATACATTTGAAATCTTTTTCATCCGGCACCAATGAGATCACATTGTAAGTAGGATGCCACTCCATTACTTATAATAACACTAAATCGTAGAAACATCTATTTTTTTTCTTAATTACAAAGGTAACTAGGAGCCATCAAACTTGTTTTTCTTCATACAAAATTATATGTTTATATAATATATTTCAAGTATGTATATATAATCTTTGCAAAGTTACATTCAATGAACAAAATAGCTAAACGTTGCAAAAACTTTTGTATACTACACAAGTGTCTCGCTTAATAGAGCTCTAGATTAGCGGTCGCCAGCTGCCAAAGGACGACCATTACATATGAAATGGCTACTAAAGTGTCAATCTCTAGTCGCAACCATGTTACGGGTCTAATATAAAAGAATAAAATATGTGTGTGTTTCGGCGATTCCATCGTAAATTTACATCCAATTTTGATCGTTTTTCCGGAATTTTTTCTTGCACATATTTTTTAAAATTCCAATATTTTTGATGCGATAGTATGACACGCGAATATCAAATAAATCGTGCGTTTAAATAACTTTTTGATAGAAATTGAAAAGAACTGTCAATTTATTGTTTGTTGCAAAACAAATTTAATACAGCTTTAAAAAATTCCTTGAAATGAAAAACTTAATTTATATCAAGTTAATCAACAACCTGGGTGGTGTGCAAATACTTATATAAATGTGGCTTCCATTTTTATGACTCTGGTAACCAGTGGCTACTATTCGCAATTACTAGTCTAGAGCTCTTTGCATATAGTAAGAATGACATCAAAACTTATTTAAAATAATCAACACAACAAACATGGAATGACTTAAACTAAAAAATAAGAGTTTAAAGATAAAAAATGCATTGGACAAAAATGTTCTAAAGCTGTGAAAAAGGAACTAGGTCACTCATATTTTTTCAAAAAACGAACATGAAAAAGCTCAATACCTCAGTCCTCCGAAAATTCCAAATAATCACTCACATCGAATTGCTCCCCCCTTTCATAATCCATTCTTTTTAGATTTCGAAACACATTTTATAACAGAGACTTGTTATTCACAGTGAATAGAATGCAACGTCCTTTTGAGAAATATGGCAGAGTTTTACCGCAGACGATTTTAAAACATGCAAGAACATTGGAAATAAAGAATGACAGTTGCGAACCGAGAATAGTCTCAGCCCTTTTTGATCCTTTTCTCGAACTTCCACATTGGAACAGTCATCAATGTTTTTTTTTAAAAAACTGTCCTTCATTAGTTCTGCCATATTTGCAACTAGTTCTCACCGTCAAAAGTTTCTTTTTATCATTTTTGAAAAAGCAAAAGGCAAATTGTGTGCAAAAACATTCAGTTACAAATGTTCAATTTGAATGTTTTTGCTTTAAGTAAACGCTGCACTAAATCAAAGACATTTGAAGTAGCAAAGTTGACTTTTGGGAACATCAATTAATTCACAGACTCCTGAATGTTTTACTTTGTGGTGAGATAGTCTTTTTAATTTTATATCTTTCTTTTTGTTCCATGAAGCACTTATTTCTTT
The DNA here is from genome assembly GCF_982258835.1 of Parasteatoda tepidariorum. Classification (NCBI taxonomy): domain Eukaryota; kingdom Metazoa; phylum Arthropoda; class Arachnida; order Araneae; family Theridiidae; genus Parasteatoda; species Parasteatoda tepidariorum. The sequence continues at coordinate 101,246,896 of NC_141757.1, forward strand.
TTACACAGGACTGCTTTTTCCAATACTTGTTTTGGAGCCTTTAGGGGATTTGTTTTTATAATTTTCGTCTATTATGAGATCAGCTGGTCTAGTGTTGCTGTTCCTGAAAAAGAAATGTTATAGTTTAATTGTGCATATTTTGTCAACTATATTTTGCACATTAATTTAAAAAACAAGGATACTGTTTGATATAAGAAAACTGTACTATTTGCCAAACTTTTAGAAAAGAAACTAATCTCTCCAAATTCCGAAATTAGTCACAAAGCTTGTCAACAGATGCTCACTGAGTACTTTTGAAAAACATAATTCTCAAAATAAACAATGTGAGGCAGTCTAAGGAGGAAATTTATTGATGCCTATGCAGATATCTATCATTTAATTGAAAACATTTCATTAATACCAACACTAATGTATTTTGCACAATCTTTTTCCGTGTAAGCCACATTTTCTGTCTTTTTGTGCTAAATATCTAATTCTGTATTAGTTTCTGTATTAGTAAAATTTACATTAAAAGCTAGTGATGGGATCAATGATTTCAATTTTAAAATATATCAGTTATTTGTAAATCCAATAAAAATTAAAAAACATAAAAACTTTTGTATTTAGAATAATTTTTCCTGCATTTTCTATACTGACGGTTGTCAGGTATGCATTTTATACTATGTGTGACAAGCGGCACCTCTTGCAGAACTTTGTAACTAATTTTTCAACGTAAGATATTAAATAATTTATTTCCTAAGCAGAATGCGGCAAAGGTTTTTAAAATTGGTGATTCTTTGGACCACGGATAATAAAAAAATATTAAATTGATAGAGGGAGATTGCAAAGACTGTGCAATTTGTTGTTATCAATGCTAATTATTATTATTATTATAATTTTTTATGCTGCTTGCTAAAATGCTAGGTCACAGATAAAATTTTTATTTTAAAAAGGGTTCTTGAGTAAGAATCATATTTCATGATATTTTTATAAATCACATTTTATAACTAAAAATGTGCATTCTATTTTAAAATTGATATAAAATACGTGTAACTAAAATTTTATACTAAAAAGTGATATTTCCTGTTTTTCTATTAAAAATAATTATTAATTAAATAACCTTTTTTAGGAAGATTGTTGAACCTCGCATTCATACAATAATGTTTACAAAAAAATAAGCAACCAGAATTAATATTCTCAAGTGTATTTTGACTTAAAAGAAATGCAAACAATCATAAGTCACAAATTAAAAGTAATTAGGGAATAGTTATTGTTTGTGCTCTTTTGAGCATTCTGACATAGCACAAAGGAAGAAAAAGCATAACTTTTTATGCATTAACAAATATAAGAAAAAGTTAACTATGATAATGTAATTTTTATAAACATAATGTTCAATTATTTTATAACACAATTGGATTCAAATATTATTTACCATTATTATTATTGATAACAATAAATCAATAAAATTTTATATTTGTTCTGTTTCACATTAAAACAATTTTCAAAATTCAGTTAAATTTAGGAGTACAGATTAACATTAAAAAAAAAAAAAAAAACTGAAATGGCCATTTTTATAAAATGTATATTAATTCTGCAGAGATTTTTTTTGTCTGTAAATATTTAAATTATAAAAATAGCTCAATTTTTAGAAAAAGAACAACAATATTGTTAATTTTTTTATATTTAGTAGAAAGGAAGTTTTAAAAAAATATTCTGACAAAACAGAATTTTTGCAATAATAATAGGTATTAAATATATCCTTGCTGCTTGGCTAAAAAATGGCTAGCTCAAGGTGACTAACGTCAAGCTTAGTTTTGAAGAAGTTCTGTTATTTTTAGAGTAACTGTCTTTTTTTTAAAAAAAGAAAGTGCGGTGTATGTAGATTTAAAATAATTTAAAAAGTTTAATTTGCAATTTTTTTAATCACTACTTTATTTCTGTAATTGTAAAGTTTACTTTTTTTTGCACAAATTACAGCATAATCTCTTATTACCTCTTTTATTTATAGCATAATCTCTTAGATTAACTAATTTTGATCTTACTGCAAAGATGTCTATGAATATTTCATGTTATATTCAAGCAAGAAAAAACAAATTAAAAATTATTTTAAATATAAATTATATACTTTTCTAAAACAACAACTCTATGATTTTTAAGTCTAAAAATATTTAAAAAAAAGTAGATTTAAAATGCAGTAAAAATTACAATTTTAATAAATAGCGCTTTCCAAACAACAAAAATTAAATTTTAAGCAAAAATTTAATATTTTCTAGAACATATATAGAATTTTTTGAATTTCATAATTTGCTAAAATGATAGCAGTATTGAGAAATAAGTAGTTTTAATTTGTACCCAAAAGACCAAGCTAAGCTTTCTCATGCCCTTGTGGGCAATTGCAGCATGGGATCTTCTTCATATGGATTGTTTGATCTGCGATCTCTGCCATTGTTTTGATTTTTGCTGCAAGTGAAATATTTGAAATGTTATGCTATTGAACTTATCCATATTTACAGGTGAAGCTAGCTGAAGGTTTTGAAAATATCCATTCCTTTCTAAATTTCTTTCTTGATTTATAAAATATTTTAGTGCAACTTAGTTTAAATATCAAGTAATTTTTTTCCATTTTATTAGGATTTTAAATTAATATATTAAGAGTAATTCTTTATTTAAAAATTTCTTTTGGCTGGGATTGAAATTAAATTAGTCTACAATACTGTTGATTCATTTGTTTCCTTTATATAGGGTGTCTAGAAAATGCAACAGCAAATTTTTAGGGGTGATTGAGAACATCATAATGTTGGTGCAACTCATGACTTTGGACTTTAGGGGAAGCTCCTTGACTCCGTTAAGACCCACTTGATATACGTGCTCTTAAAATCTGTGGAATCAAAAGTCCTCGTGGTCGGTTTCTGAGCTATATCATAGGTATAGGGATTTGGAGAAAATTTCCCTTTCCTTTAGATCTATGTTTAAATTGAAGTGACCTCACAAATGAAAGGTCCTGCCATTTATTTGGGGTATCCTGAGTTAAGATGGGCTTTCACCCTTGTGGTGCTCTCGTCAAACAAAAGGCGCACCTTCCTGATCTAATTTGTAAACTGCAATTAGCTGGCAAACTTGGCTTGTTCAAGTGTCATTAGAAACAACAAATGTCTGATAATACAAGCCAACCGACTTTTTTTGGGTAGGGGGCATTGATTGTTGGGACATTTCGTTTATAGCTGAATCCCTGATGAGTCTTACCACAAAATTCATTGCTGACTCCACAGAATAGCTTTGAGGGCTTCCTGAGAAAAAAAAATCAAAGCTTAATAAATCAGATAATCATGAAGGCTGGGAAATATGTCTACCACACCAAATTCAATGATCTCGTTCAGTGCTCCCGAGCAGAGCACCACCTAGAACCATACGATTGCATTTCTGTTCTTGGATTTCTTTGCAATTCCCAATTTTTATGACCTGCCTTACCACCAACAAGTTTTTGTTACATTTTTTAGACACCTTGTATATGAACAAATAAAGAGTTTGCAGTTATTGTTGATGAAACTAAATTAATTTATATTTTGCATATAGGCAATATCTTATATTTATTTAAAATTGTGACAATTAGCGTTATTTGGTAATATGAGTTTATTTTCTTAAGTTTAAGCTGTTTGAAATAATGTCTAAACCGATTTTAATTTAATCAAATATTTAAATTCTTACTCAAATGCTGGGTTATCCACTTCATTTTTAGGCTTTTCTTCATAATTGGAAATTTTGCTACAAGGACAACAATGGACTCTTATAAGACAAAACACAGGTGCAGAAAAAAAAGTACATGACATAGCTTACATAAACACAAAAAACAAGCATTTTAAAATTTATTGCTCAGTAAGAAAAATACTTCTTTGCCTTGTTGGAAAATTTTATAGACAATGATAACGAATCAACACAAGGATTAAGGGAATACAATGTTCAAGGTAAACACATGAGCGACTTTCTTATACTCCATAGAAGAAATGCAAATTTTTGATAGATAGGTATCTCAGAAATTTTAAACAAATTTTTATGTTATTGTGATGAAAATTTTTTTGTAATATATAGGCTTGATTATTTCAATAATACAATTTAACTGTATTAATTTACAATGTTCATGGTCAACAGCTTCGTGAAGTTTACATATTTTGACATGAAATTAGATTTCATTGATGGAGTTAGTTTTCCACTATACTCTATTACAAGCTAAGAAAAAAAAATTATCCCTAATAAATAGAGCATGTTTTCACGCTAAGCTCCGAGCGCGAATGAATATCAACATCGACAACTCTTGAAACAACATAGCACGACATTCTTTTTGCTTTTAAAAAATAGCACGGATTAAATTTCTGTCCGACGAACTCAACTTTTAAAAGCTTTTATATAGTTTTGAAAGCATAATTATATGATTTGATAGCTAAATAAAACGGAACTCAGTCGCCGATGATTACTTTAATCCTATACCGCAATGGTCTTTTCTTAATTTGCAATGGAGTTTAAAGTTTAAATCTTCGTTGTAAACTCCTAATTTGAATCTTCTTTCACTCTTACTTATAGTGTAAATTTTTAAAAGTTACTTTGTTTAAAAATTAAGTAGAGTTAAAAAGGGCATTTATTGAACTGTGTCTTATGTTTGTTTAAAGAAATAAATGTTCTTTTCATAAATATTAAAGTGCACGTAACAAGATTTCAGACTGTTATATTGAATGAAAAAAAAATTAAAGATCTAAACACAAATATCTTAAAAGTAGTTTACTCTTTTGAGATACTCATACCAGAAATTAGCATTTCTTCTCATAGAGAAACAAAGAACAAACAGGAATTTAATAATTGTAAAAACTATTTTTTAGGTTTTTAAGGAATATATTAAAATTTTTTATGTTCAACTGAAAATTAAGTCGATTGAAATTTATGCTAATTGTATATAGTTTTATTATAAGCTGAATGTTGCATAAGGGTGGTCATGAAATATATGAAGATCTTTAGAGCATCAATAATTGAAAAACGTAGAGCCATATTTCATTAAATTTGGTCTATACGATTTCAAATTATAATTTATTCTGAGTAGGAAAAAAGTGATAAATTACTTTTTAAGCCTAGAAAGTTATTTTTTATAAAATTTATGTATTTTTCGTGGTCTTTTAAACATTTAATGAAAAATAAGAATTTGATATAAAAGCTATTTATTATTTTTAAAAAAAAATTGGTTTCATTATTAAAACCCCCTTTAAAAATAATATTTAATAAACAATTAAATTGCATATTATTTACCATATTTGCTTAGGCCTTAAACTTCTTAAAGACTTTCACAAGTTTCCCGCTGATTTTTTTTTCTTGACCAGCAAAAAAGTATATCATTTTCGAAAGCATCCAGTCTTTCACCAAATTTCAGGTTTTATGTATTTTTTTATTCAATTGGCTCTGAATACCTTTTGCCCACAATGTATTTTAGTTCCAAATTTTTTAGATATTTAAAACAGTTTTATCATAGATATTGCAATTATTTGCACATAAAGTCCTCTATCTAAACACACATAAAAGACTACTGAGCAATACATTTAAATATGAAACAACAAAATTGATTTATAAAAGCACAATTGAAAAATAACTAGATTTTAAAATGTTATACATAGGTGAAGCAGAAGAGTTTACATGCACATGCAATAAAAGATAGTAAAAGGCCAACACCAAGTAGCACTACAAATAAGAGATACGTAAGACTATTGAGTTGTGTTTTATTTTCCCATTCTCTTTAGCTTAAAATTTGTAAAATCGAATTTTCAAAACCAGGCCTGCTTCAGCTGATACAGTATAAGAAATAAACATATTTATTATAAAACAAATCATGTAATACAAAAAAATGAAATAAATTATAAACTTCAGATTATTCTAGCAACTTTTTATTATTTACTTATAGTTTTAAAATTTATTTCACTTATCAGAAACTTAACAATTATGAAGTCCATTTTAATATTTTACTCCATTAGGAAAGCACCAGCTTTTTAGCATGAAACACTGCTTAATAGTATTATTCAAGTATTGCATTTATACAAAGAATAATTTTAAGACAGAGTTTGTGCATCGTTCACATCATCGATAAAATTTTTGGCAATAAAAACTGCTGTTGAACTGCTATCTTATCTATTGTATCAGTAACGAATTGCTATCTTAATCATCTTATTTTGGGTGAACAGCTACCTTATGCATATTATCACCAGTGAACTGTGGTACATCTTATCATTTGTGAACAGCTATCGTATGCATTTTATTATGAGTGAACTGCTATCGTATACATCTAATCATTGGTAACTACTATGTCACACATCTTTTTATTAGCGAACTGCAACATAATGCCTTCTATTATAGGTGAACTGCTATGCATATATGAGATTTATGCATTAAGAGCTTACAACGGTGATCCAAAGATGAGGGTCTTCTAAATTGAGCATGGAGACAAATTTGAATTTATAAATGACATTTTTTTCACTTAATTATTTTCATTCATTCGTTTTAAAAAAATGATAAACGTGCAATTAGGTACTATTCACGCAAGCTTTGATCAAGGTAAGAAAGAATAGCTTACAAAATATTTGTTGGAAGTGAGAGCATATCTTTATCCATTAAATTATAATTTTAAAAATCAGAATTCAGTCATCTATAAGCTATCTTTAACATATTTCTTAATTTTATGGTTTTTTACACACTAATAATTTTCGCTGTGCCTTATTTATTCAAAATCTACTAAAATCAAATTTTCATTAAAATAGTTTACCATTATAACTAATGCATAAAAAAAACTAAAGTATATTCATAAAACAAATTATACAATAATGGAATTATATGCATTTGAGGTGTTAGTGAAGAAAGTGCATTAGTGAGAATATTATGTGTGCTTATTCATGCAATTCTAACCATGCAGTTCTATGGTATGCACCACATGCAATGCTACAAGATGGTGTAGTGCTTACTCGGGTGGTGGCAGCTGATCAGGCGATGAGGGTGAACGCAAATCTGATTTTATCTTTCCATTATTTGCTGTGGAAACTTCCTTAACACTGTTAAAAATTGAAGGAAAAGTTTTGGGTGATTTTTTTTCCTAACTATTATATAGGATATTACTATTGATATGCATTGTTTTAATAAAAAATTTAATTGGATTTATTTAGATTAAACTAATACCATATCTTTTGCATCTTTAATATAAGTTATGATTAGTTATTAATGTAAAATTCTTTTAGCTGTAATAATCATATTCATTTTTTCTTTTAATTTACATGTTTATTTCTGAAATTATTTTTTTATAAAATTTAAATTTATTTTTTAATTTCGAATATTAAATTGCTCAAAATTTTACTTGGACAACTTGGTTATTAATTAAAAACAGTTTATCTCAATTTAAGAATAGAAACATTGTATACTACACATAATATTTAATGTATTTCTATTAATATTCATGAACCAAAGCATAAAAGTAATTAAAATTATTACATACACATTTCAGGCATAATTATAGTAGTATTTACAAGCTATGTAAATTTTAATGTAAGTAATGCATTTAAATGTAACTAAAATTTCGAAAAAAAAAAAGACAAACTGTGGCATCGATTGTAGTTTTGCATATATTTGTTTAATTGCGTATTCAAAAACACTTCAAATGATGGAGTATTTAATAGATCATAAACAATAAACTCATATGAATATATAGTTCAATTTATAAGTAGCTACTGTACATTCAATAACACTAGTAGTTTCAAACAAAAAAGTATATTCTAGAGTTGACCTATACATGATCATGTGGCAAATTTTTTAAGCTCTTAACATTAATTTGTAACTAGTTGATAATTATGGTGATATACTCACCAAGCTCTGCCATCTTCTAGACTCTTTTGAATTTTTTCTGGAGTCCTGCCACAAGTTCGATACCGCATAAGATAAAGAAGACCACAATGGAAACGGAAAAAGCATGTGACATCTAAAATGACTAGTGTAACAAAGAGAGCCACTAAAACAATAGCTATGATGATTGGTAGGGATACAACTGGTTCATCCAAAGTGCTTATGTGACCATTATTCACTTCACCTGGAATTGTAAAGACTTCTCAAATATTTAATCAAATCTAGACTTTTATCAACATTTATATTCACTAAAATTGTTCTAAATTTATTCTTTACTAAAATTATTCAGGGTTTTTAAGTGGTCATTAATCACTTCAATTGGAAATGTAAAGACGTCTAAAATATTTAATCAAATCATTGCATTAATCAACATGAATTCAATAAAATAATTCTCTATTATAAATTTTTTCTTTGTTGAAATTATTCAAAGTGCATATGGGACCATAGTTCACTTCACTTGAAATTGTAATGACTTCTCAAATATTTATTCAAATCTAGACTTTAATTAACATGCATAAAAGTATAAAAGATTAAAAAAAATTCTAGAGTTTTTTCTTTGAACTAATGTACCAAAAAAGTAAACAGCTAGTTAAAACAGGTACAACCAGTTGTTGGTCAAGGAGATCCTGGAGGTTAAGGTTCTAAAATTTTGAAGCCAAAGATATGACGGTAACAATGTGGTCACCATAGCAAACTGGTTGTTTTTATTTTCCAGACAAGATACTCATCAATGATAGAAGGGGTTTTAAGTCGCCATCCTGGGCAAAGAACTCCTGCTGTTCACAGGAGCAGCTCTGTGCCTTAATCATAGTCTCATTGTAGCTCAATATTGCTATTATGCTGTTTATACAAGGTGTTTTGAAACTAATATGCAATCATTTAAGAGATGATATAAAACTTCTAAAAAAGCAAATTTCACCATACAATGTATGAGCGGAGAGCAAGTGATAAATCGCTATACGGTATTGTAATGAAAAGCATAGTGTGCGAGTTTGCACATCATCATTTTTACCATGGATTTCAAAAGACATGGTTATGTACAGTAATGAGGAAAAGGTGGACATGCATTTCACGTATGGTCTTTTGAAGGGAAATGTTCCAGAAATTGAAAGTCTGTAAGGGTAGCATATGCCAAGAAGACAAGTGCCAACATGAAAAGTATTTGTGCAATTGCATTAGTGCCTGCGTGAAACGGAATCCTGACTACTAACTTCTGCTGATTACTTTTCACTTTCATGCTTTTTGAAATCCATCATAGATATGTCGTAGAAAACTCACGCTTTATGTTTTCCATTACAGCGCCATCTAGGGGTTCACCACTAGCTTTCCTCCCATGAGTTGTACAGTGAAAATTGTTTGCTTAGATGCTTTTTATTAAGCCTTAAAATTTTTTCTGAGTTTCTAAACACCCTGTATATTTAGTTTTCGCTTGAGGTAAGGGAAAAATTGCTTGTATTTAAATTTTTTTATCAACTTAAAAATAATAACGTTGAAATAATAGTGAGAATATTTACTGCAGCAAGATTAGCAATAAAACTCTTAAAAAAATTACCTGTTCTTGTCTTAAAGATTACTGTTTCAGGTAGACTGTTTCCTATTTTGTTGTTTGCTCTGATTTCTATTTTGTAGTATGTATCTGGGTGTAGTCCAGATAGTTCAAAAGCTGGTTTGCTCTCCCAGTTTCGTACACTCCTTTCCACAGCTTTGTCCATCTGTACCCAGCCTTTGATGTCTCTCTCAACCTTAAATTAAAATTAATGTTTGATTTTTTCATGCTGTTAAATATTCATAGATAAACTCTGATTTAAGATGCATTTAAATATTCATAGATAAATTCTGACTTATGATGCAGCTAAATATTTATAAATAAATTCTGATTTATGATACAGTTAAATATTTAATAGCTAAACGACGATTCATAATGTATTCATAAATAATGTTCATAATGTGTTCATAGATAAATTCTGATCTATGATGGATTCATCGATATACTTTGAATTATGATGCAGTTAAATATTCATAGATAAACTCTGAGCCTGAGAGGCAGCTTTATAAAATGTCAGTTATTTTTTTAATTTATAATCTTTGGAATTGAGATTGAAGAAAAGAATTGCTGTTATAGTCCATAAGTTTAACCCTGTTACATAGCTAAAGGTTGAAATTCAAATGTTTAAAGCTATTATTTTTACGTGTAGCATGCAAAGTGCGAATTTAAAAATTCTAAACCACTCATAATTTGCTTTGCCATCTTCCCAATAGTATGTTTTATAACTGCAAATGATGCAGATGTTTTTCTGCCTATTTAAAAATAGATTTATGACGGGATGAAATTAATTTTTAAATTAAAATGTAATTTTTTCTTATCATTTATACGTGATATACAGCTTGTTGGAATAATTAAAAAAATTTTGGATTCAATCCAATTTTTAAATTCTTTTAATGCGGTGCGTTGGTAATCCACTAATAATTTTTTTCTTAAATTTTAATTGGAAGACTTTGAAACGACTGGCTAAATAGCTGTGAGTCTATAAGTTAATGTGTTATTTTATTTATTTGAATAACTTTGTCTATTTATTCAGTTAAACTGGCTTAACTGAATACATTTAATTAAATAAATTGACTTCAAAAAAAGACAAGAAAATATAATCAAATATCGCACTGATTATAATGAATATTATATAACTTTCGATTGACTAAAGTTAAAAAAACAATTTGAATAAAGCAAAAATGGAAGTACATGAAATGGACATATTATAGTTTTAGTTCTATAAACGAAAATGAATTAGATTCTGAGAAATGTTCTTGTTTATAGACCTTCCTCAGTATTTAAACACCAAATGATTTGATAGATTCTGAGAAATGTTCTTGTTTACTGAAATTGTAGTGAACTGAAACTGTTAATGAGCTGAAACTGTAGTATGTCCATTTATGTACTTTCATTTGTGCTTTATTCACTTTGTTTTTGCTTTAGTCTGCACAAACTATACCCTATATCTTGTTGAACTTTCAATTGATTAACGATTTTTATTGTTTTAATTATGTATGTACTATAGTCAGAAGTGTAACATCTTATATCGTTGTTTTCAAATTTGCAATTGGTTTTTCTCTCTAAACTACAGTTTTTTTTAAAACGTTTTGTCTGTATTTTTTAAATAGACAGGTATAAAACATTATGTATAACAGGGGGTCGAATAAATCTGACTACACTTTTCAGAGGAGTTAAGGTGCATCATCAGGATTAATATTGCATAGAAACATATGTCCAGGAATTTCACCATACGCCGCTAGAGGCGTTTCCCCTGATATAAACTGTTTTTTCGTGCTCTTCTGAGCAAGTCATAACAGGAAAACGCCCTTAGTCGTGTACGAAGACATTTCCGTGCATGGATTCTTATCTAATTTCAATCCTGATGATGTGCCATAACTCCCTTAGAAGTTTGTCACATAATTTACGCGACCCCCTTTTTTTTTGCAATTTTCTTGTTCATTTCGAGAAAAAATAGCATAAAAGTGCCTTTTAAAAAAATCTATAGCTTTAGGAACAAAACTAATTTCAGATTTAAAATCTCCACACCCGAAATAGGCATGCTCAAGTATTTGTATAAATGAACCAAAAAAAAAAATTGTTCCTTAATGCATTCACTTCAATATTTCAAATTTTTTTTTAAAAAAAAGTAATGTTTCATTTAGTTCTAACCTTGAAGAATCTGATTTCAAAATGGTTGATGGGTTCTCCGTTATCATTTGGCACATCCCACCTCACTTCAAATCTGTCTGGGTAACTGGACACAGTTTCTTGTTCTGTGACGATAATGGGAGGTTCAGGCACTGTTTCTTCAGGCATTATGTACTCTGTTGTTTTCTCAGGTCCCTCACCAACAACATTGCGAGCTGTTACTCTGAACTGGTACTTTGCACGAGGTTTTAAATCACTCAGAATATATGGAGCATCTGCAAAACAATGCGTGTTATAGTATTCAAATTTAATTTAAATACTTTTGCTAGAGTGTTTAAATGTAATCAAATAAGATTGAAAATTTATTTTTTAAAAAAATATGTTTTTATTCATATTATGCCTTTATATACACATGTGCAGCATGTCTTACTTCAGTAAAAATGAACTTAAAAGATGTTTTAACATAGACTGCAGAATTTTATAGTATTTATCATGAGATTCTTTTCATTTTTTTTTTGTTCTACAATTCATCCTTCCTAAATGACTGTTCTAGAAATTTGATCTTTAGAATAATTATTAGAGAAATTAATACCTTGATAACACTTCATTACTTTCATTGCAGTCAAAATTTTATAAAGAGGTGGAGAAGGTAGCATTTTTTTAGCAATAAAATGCTAGTTATTATTTAATTATATTAAAATGCTTCGAAAGATTTAAAAAAAGTAAAATAATAAACACATTTAAGAAAAAATAAAATAAAATAAAGCGTACATTTATTTTCGTCTTGCTTAACTAGTTTCACTGCAAATGAAGTCTTTAGGCAGGGAAACAGTTTTACAGGTAACCTTTATTTTTACCACTTCTCTGTTCCACAGAGTATTGTTAAAAATATTATTCTCACTTATTTATATGAAAATAATTGTGAAGATGACGTTTACTTTTATTTATTTACTTCCACTGAAGATGCATAGCTTTTCAAAAAGTTTAACACTTTTGGTTCTAAATGCACAAATGTCACATATGAAATCAGTACTTATATATAATAACAATAACAAATAAAATATTACTTCCTTACTTATCTTACCATATAGGTTTCTGTTAAATATTATGATGGTAGAAATAAATTAGATTTAAAAGAAAAGTGTTTATGTTAGAAGTTTTCATTTCCACAGCTTAAAAAAAGCATTTCGTTTTATTACATTTTGTTTATAAAAATAAATCCGAAATTTGATTTTTTTAATTAAGTTTGTTCAAACAATTTCACCTTAAAGTATAAAAAAAATTACAATAATATTTTTCCAAAAATGTTGATGAAATAATTTTGCTTACCTTTAATCCATTCAACAGTGGTTGTAGTATGATCTGGTTCATTGGCATTCTTGTATTTCATGATGTAATGAGTGATAGGTAATCCTCCTGTGTTGCCCGGTCCCATCAGCCTGAATGTTATTGTTGTGGATGTCACTTTATCAAACACTATTTGGGTTACTTGACCAGGGGCAGCTATAAATAAACAAATTTTAATACTGCGTACTCTACGTAATGCGTATTACTAAAGCGTTTTCACGTTCAAAAAATGAAAAATATTGGTAAGAAAAAGTTTTAAACAGTTTCTGGCAAAGTCTTGTAAATAATTTATGTTTGATAATTTTTCAATATTATATTTACAAAATTAAAATGGTAGATAAAAAAAACCTATATATTATATTCAATTTAATTTTCAACGCATTTTGTATTATTTAGAATTTTTTTTTATTTAATTTTTTTTGTGACTTATTGCCATGTTACTTAGTTATTGGTGCAAGAACTAGTTATGGCTATATGACACCTACAGCTTGGGTTGTATAAAACAGCCAGGTTTATGGTTTAAAAGCTAGATTGATGCATTAAAATCGATATCTTTGAAGAATTAGAAAATGTTCCAATTCATATTACCATGTTACCATAATGCATTTGCACATGAGAAGGATTGCAATGAATTTAATTACTAAACAGTTAAGTTCGTCTGCAGGCAAAAAATAAATCTTTGTTTAATTTTTTCTTTAAGAAAATATAAGTGGCTATTCACTAGTTGAAAAAAAGTATATAAGGACTAAAATGCACTAAATTTCTTTTTAAAAAAAGGCATTTTTTTTCCATCGTTTTAAAAATCTTTTTCAGAAATTACATACTAGTTGAAACTAAAACACGTATAAATAACTGAACTTCTGTACTAATTGGTTCACTTTCATAAAATTGCATACAAAAAAAAACTATTTTATCTAGTGATAAGTGAGGACGGATTTAAAGCCTCTAAAACAATGTAGTTTAACGTTCTAAATATTAGTTGATTTTACTTACTGGCTTCTTCTAAGTTAATATTTGTAAAATTATCTCCTAAACCATTTTTAGCTTCACAAGTATAAACTCCAAATACATCATATTGTGCCCTGTTTTCTGTTAGGACCTGTAACAAGTATCAAAATTATTTGATTATTGAGTATTTATGTATATAACTAAGCAAATTGTAGTGCGAATTTTCAATTCGTTCCGAAGAGTCTGAATATAAGAGGATGCAATCATCCATATGAAAAATTCATAGGTCATAGATTTCTTACCAGAAGACTACTGTAGGATACAGTTCCTTGAATTTGGAATCTGTCATCTCCAATTTCAATAGGTTCATTTTGGAATTTCCACGTGATTGTTGCGTTTGGATTAGCTTGGGCTATGCAAGAAAGATTTGCTGGTTTACCCGACCATGCTTTTACTACAGTTGCTGGAGTCAAACTCATATCTGGACGATCTGAAATAAAAAGATAAAATATGCTTTTAGAAAAATTTTAAAATGTCTATCATCATAGAAAGTTTTATGAAGTCATTCCTAATCACATATTTACATCTCTAAAATATGCTTTTGAATAGCCTGCCAAAAATGAAGCTAAAAAATAACTTAAATAAGGGTTGATAAATTATTATTTATACAAGGTAAAAACAAATACATTAACAATATCAAACTTAAAGAAATTGAGGAAGGCAAGGTTAAAAAAAATTGCCAGAGAAAACAGTAATTGAGGGGTGATCGTTAGAAAGCGTATAAATTTAATTAGGCAGTCCTGATTTTAATGCCATCTGTCTTAATTTCCTCATTTTTTATTCTTGCGATTTCCGACAGCTTTTTTTTTTCTTTTTCCGCTTGAATATTGAAATACTCTATCATTTTTGACCATAAATTTAAAGATTCACATTAACCGCTTAATGGCACCATTATTTTTCAGAAAACTGTTAGAAAGGTGCAAATTCTTTTATTCACGAAAATTATATAAAATTAAGTATATGTTCCATATATGTATTTTATTTGTAAGTTTTGAGTTAATTTTTTGTTTGAAATAATAATGAGTGCTGAAATCTAATTTAAAATAAACATTCTCTAAACATATTACAAACAGTCTGGTACTGTTATCTTGTATTGGAAAAAAAATTATTCTGGGCATAATAAATGAATCGTGTAAATCTTTTTGGTGAGTTTTTTTTTATTACTCCAGCCTGGAAATATCACAGTTACGAAAAATAGAAAATAAAAAGGGTTTAATTCCGCTCTAAACCCCTTCCAAAATACTTTTGTCAAACACTTTTTGTCAGTGTATTATAACAACTCAGAAATGCAGTATCATATTGTTGTTCAATAATGGATGTGCATACATCTTTAAAAAGAAACTGTAATCTAAAGACAAATACTGAACTGTAAAGAGTTCAAATTTTTGAAAAACAACTTACATTGAACTTCTATGTGACCCGCTCTTTCGGTTTCACCTGCTGCATTTGAAGCTTTGCAAAAGTATAGCCCATCATCTTGACGTTTCACATTGATGATGCGAACTCTCAATATTCTGTATTCTCCTGCGTCCAGTTCTTCGATTTCTATTCGGTCATCCTTCGAAAATAAAATTTAGAATATTATATATTATTTATTATATTATAGATTATTTATTATATATATATATATTACATTATTATTATATTTATAATAATTTTGAAACATTAAAAGAAATATTTCCAATTCATTAACTAATAGACTATATACACAGAGCTCAATCTACACAGAGTTTGAGCTACAAAGAGTTCCTATCCCCAACACATTGGAGAACATGAAATATGGTTCTTTAAATATTTTTTTTAATAACTGTTCACCAAGACACGGCATTTTAAGAGCATATTATTATAAAACTTAGTTGTAAACATTAATAATATAATTATACTCTATTAAGTTTCTGGTTCAAAAGATTTCTGATGATAAATATTAAAAGCAAGTAAAATTATGTGAAATAAAATAGTTTATGTGCTTGATGTCACTGAAATTATAAATATCACTAAGAGCCTGAGATTTACAAAAATTTTGAATTTTTGTAACATCGAATGAAATTTTTTGTAATCGTGGTCATTGATTTTCAATTTAAAAGAGGCTATGGTAATGTTTTAGCAAATAAATATACCTGGATGGAAATTAAAAAACTCTATAACATTTCTCTCCCCCCCCTAAAAAAAAGATAAGAATTTCTTTGATTCTAAAATTGTTATATTTACTTCTCCATCTTGTAAAGGATGATAAGCATTGTCTTTCCTGATTGTCAGAGACGGCACTGGAACACCGTCAGCTTTACATTCTATTGTCGCCACTTTTCCCTCCTCCTTGGTCAGATTGTCAAGTTGCACAATACTTGGTCGAACTGTAATAAAGAAGGAATTAGAATAATTAGTAATGTATATTTAAAATATCAATAACACTTGTTAGAATGAAATAATTGACCAATTTTTGCCAATTTTCTTTAAAAAATAAGCCCTGTATAACTTATAAAAAATTAGCGCAGTGTGATTTCTTTAAATTTTCCTTTTTTTTTCCTTTCTTTTTTTTGTTGAAAAAAGCGATGCGATGGATGTAAAAATCTAATCACTTATTTAAAACAAAATCATAAAATCTTTTGAGGAAAGGGATCTACTTAAATATAGAGTAAAATTAAAAAAAAAATCTAAAAACTGCATACCTTTAAAAAATGTAATTTTGAAATTAAAAACGATTATATATAAGGTGTAGTTATGAAAAATAATTACTAAAAAGCAAATAGTTTAATATTGCTTGCCTCCCCCCCCCCCGAAAAAAACGAGCAAGGATTTAAAAAATTGAATAAAGAAAAACGGAAAGATTGAGACATGTATGGAGTTTGCAATGTTTCGGTTAGGAACATTGGCATTTCCTCACTAAAGTACAATCTTTATTTTGTTTAATAACAAATAACGCTGTTGTGTCTGAAATCAATAGGCAATACCAACAATGTAACTGCATATCAGATTACCTCAGACTGTATGATATTGTTGCTGCAAATGGAAATTATTTTGAAAGCATTGCTTCATAGTTTTTGTAACTAATAATAATATTAACTAATAATATTATTAGTTACAAAATTAATTTATTATTAGTTACAAAACTAATAATTAACTAATAACATTAACAGCATGAATCAACTAGTGGTAATCGTTCATCGTATTCTATCACAGATAAAATTCTGGGAGGGGAGTAGTGTAGCGTAACTACCACTACAAATATTAAATACCAAATCACTAGTATGTAAGACATGTTAACTCGATTCTATCTTGAGGTGCCTTTTGATGAATGACGGTTGAAATGGTCGATTTATAATTCCCCTCAGTCTCCCTCTTTTTCAATTAATTTTTTCAAATCGTTCTCAATCGTTTTTAATTTTTGAGACACCTTGTGGAGTAGAGTTGAAAAAATGAAATAGGCATAAAAACGTACTAAATAAATGTAAAAGATTTAAAATAGACATAAAACACTTTATATAATAGACACAGAACTCGAAACAATTTAAGTAATGGGTATTTAACACAATAGGAAACAGGGTATGACTAGATTTTTCAAAGCTTGTACCTTGCACAGTTAAAACCACAGATGCCTCATCTTCGTCAGCAGGATTTTTGACTTTACATTTGTATTCTCCACCGGCGTGTCTGTCAACTCGTAAAATGGTCAACATTCCTTCATTTACTCTAAAACCTTCGACTGTGCTCAAATCTCGTAGTTGCTGTAATGAAAATAGTCATCTGTAAAACGATAATCGTAACAATTGGCTCCTTAATGTAAATGTACAGGGAAGTTGTTCATACATATTTTGTCTGAGGAATGTATTAAAGTTCTTAAACTTTATTCAACTTTGCAGCTGTTGCTGTAATGGGATACTCTCAACTCGAGAAGTATACGGATACACAACCATCTGAGCTATGACCTCAGATGGTTGTGTATCAGTATACTGTTTATAAACAAGATAGCGTGTTAATATTTTGTTAATTCCTGATTTAAGTTTCTTCGCATAAGTTAGAAAGTTAATTAACGAGAAGTTAATTAAATACAACGCCGAATCGCATATAGAGTTTGTTAAAATATGATTCTTTCTCATCTATGTTCTTTATTTAACCAAGATTTATTATTTGTTTATATATTTTATTGTAACCTTGATTATTTTTGTTATGTGTATCTGGAAACTTCGTGGCATAATTAGTTGGTTTGTGTTGTTTATGGCTTTGGGCCTGTCTTTGTATTACGATATAAACCGAATTTTTCTTTGCGAAAGAATATAGAATGTGTCACTTAGGGCAATTTTTATTTGTTGGTGTGGGCTTACTCGAAATAAAAGGGAAAGTACAGCTGCTAACAAAAACAAATACCACGTTTCAATAGTCTATCAGGATCCTTACCCACGATGACGTCTTTTGTGGGTATCCAATTGTTATCGAAACGTACATTATTTTAAAGAAGTAAAATTAAATATTAGTAATAGAATTCGCAAAAAGGTCCATTATAGAATCTTTTACTAAAAAATTATTATTCACGCTCTAATTTGAAAATATTTTTTAAATTTATTATTGTCCTGTCGTAAAAGTGGTCTATATCTGGAAAAAAAAAGTGATAAATATTTTTTTTTGTGTTATCTACTATTGAAATGTTTTGGAATGCAATGTTTTTCTGCTTTATATTTAAATATGAATATTTAAATAACTAATTTAATAAGGTATGAAGAACTATACTGTTTATTAAAAGGTTCTCTTAATAATAAAACACTTGTGCCCACCACTTTATAAAATTTAAAATAAAAAAAAATAAACTATCTTTTTAAAAGATTGTTTGACATAAATATGTTAAACAAATTTTGACATACCAAATATATCCGAAAGTTTATTTTGATATTTTTCTTTCCGAAATTGTGGTGTAATCCTTTGGTGTTTATCTTTACTACTGTAACAACTAGCAATTCTTTAACAATTTCCTTTTACATTAACACTTTTAGTTTTTTTTAAAAATTAGTTTTATTTCATTCTTTGATATATAGAACTTAAATATTAGTTAGCTTTTAGCAAGAAACACGTTTTATTACCGGATCTAGCCAAGTGTAGGTGAGTGGGTTCGATCCATCAGCTCTGCATGTGATTGTGTATTCCTCTCCTTGAATGGCTACAAATTCTTCAGGAATTTCAATAATTCTGGGAGGAGCTGTTAACAATAAAAATAGTCAATTAGCATAAATTTTTGTCACGGTTCTTTTTACAATATAGATAATATTCCTAAGTTGCACTATAATTAGAAAATCGGGAAAAAATCGAGCTTTTTGCAAATGCATCTTGCAATTCGCCGATTGAATTAGAAAAGCCGTCAATATATTCTAATCTGCCTGTTATTTTCAGGCTTATTACAATTAACCGTCAATATATTCTAATCTGCCTGTTATTTTCAGGCTTATTACAATTAACCTAGCCTTTATGTCAATCAGCAAGCATGTGAAGGATTACTCAGTCTGAATTTTCTTTACTTATGACTATAAATAATTATTGAGCAATTTACAATAAGCATCTACTATTCGTAGGCTTATTGAAACTATACCAGAGTTGAATGCGGCTATTTGAGCACTGAATGATGTATTTTTATTAGCCTAAAGGTATGTAAGTTCACAGCAATAAGCCTAAAAAGTTTCAGGCTGATTGGAAAATAGCGAGGGCTTTTCCAATTCGCTAACATATCGCAAAATGACGGCAGATGTTTGCAAAGGAGCGTTTTATTCATTTAGCCTATATATTACAAGATACAATAATTTAAGACGTATTTTTTATTTTCTATTACTCCTAACATGTTTATCTTTTATATTAAACTTTAGGAAAAAAATAGTAAGTACTCACTTAGAACATTAACTGTGATGTTTTTGTACTTGTTCCTTCCAGTGTCGAAAACGAAAGCTTCCACAGTATAAATCCCAGCATCCTCAGCAGATACTTTAGGTATGACAATTCCAGCGGGTGTGATGGAAACACGATCGGTCTTAACTTTCTGTTTGTTCTTTTCCCAGTTGATACTTGGTTGGGGATTACCGTGGGGCTTGCAATTAATCCTGCCTTCCTTGCCTTCCACTAAATTCTGGAGTTCAGCACAATCCTCAAATTGTATGTCATCTGTAAGAATTGAAAACCATTAACAAAAAGTAACTTGGATGTCATAGTTTTTAATTACTTTAAGAACTCGGTAAAAAGTACAAGATAAGAAGTAATTCAAAAATAATGTTCTGAACTCAAAACTATGTTATAGCCGACTATAAAAGTAGAACATATGCTCTACACTTGAAGTGTAGAATATATCTTCTACACCTAAACACATATTAATACTCATGTCAAAATGCATACTGAAACAATAAAGAACACATTCCAAAGTACAATTTTAAACATTATGAAGCACAAACCGAGTATCCTCAAAAAAGATTGAAGATTAGAAACAAAAATTTTTATTTAAAAGGAAGAGATGTGGGCGTTCTATCTATCTCTTCTCTACCTCTTTATTAATCATCTTCTAATTTTTTATCTTCTGATACATTCTGCTTAGGAAACCAGTTATTTATTTTCGCGAATTTCAAAGTTCACCAACAGATGGAGCTTATAGCTAACAGAAACTATGAAATAAAGTTTATAGAATAATAAATATGTACATCAACAAAGTGGTGAAGTCTGAAGATAGTTAACAAAAGTATAAGCTAATATTTCAGTTGAAGTGGTTTGAAATGCAGAGGTAACTATTGTTTTACAGTTTTTCCGGAGGCAGTGCCATCTGTTATTTCACTTATCATTTGTTTTTAAATTTGGGGAGGGCAAATTTCACGTTACCTAAGCAGAACGCAGCAAAAAATACATTGTTATCTCTTCTCATGAGTTTTCAACTCATCGATCATTTTTGGGACAACTGGTATATTTAATCACACCTAAATGCAACTATATTTTTATTTCCACATTTATGCTTGGGACGTGTATATTGGTGCCATGTAGACACTTTATGTAGCTTAGCAGTCATGAAAAGGAATGTATTATTATGCTAAAAATGGTTTTGATAATTTTTTTTTACAAAAATGTAATTGGCAGCATAAATTTCGCTTTCAAATAAAATGTTGTTGTATGGAATGCTAGAATTTTTTTTTTCTTCGATTTTTAAAAGCTTATAAATAACATTAGAATAGTTGAATAATGCAATGATTGTCAAGTTTTTTCAGTAGTTACAATAAGATAAGTAACTTACCGAATACACTTACCAATTACTTAATAACTTACAATAAGTAACTTACCGAAAAAACTTATATCCACTTGTACCTCCATAGTTTGAGTATTACTGTACAGTGCTGTGCATTTGTAAACACCACTATCCTCTATTTTAGGATCCACAAAAGATAGTTTTAAGCCACTGTTGCCAAATTCTTTCACGCCAGGAGTGCTGAGAAGATGAAAATATTTAATAATTAGAATATATTTTTTTATTATCAACAGCGAATTTAAAAAAAAAACGGCAGTACTTTAGAAAATTTATTTTAGACTTGTTTTAGATTGGCAATACTGCCATCAGTATGTTTCTGAATATTTAAGAATCAATTTTCTTTGTCTATTTACTTTAAAAAGATTGTAAAAGGATAATAAAATGGGGAAAAAATAATAATTTATTAAATTGTTATTTCTCGGGTAAAAAACGTAAGTAGATTAACTCGATTTAAAAAATTTTAAGCGTAAGGAATTCAAAAATTTCAGACAATCAATAACGATTTGATACGGGGGTTGGCTAGTGATAGTGAGCCGATGTCTGATTCTTATTTCAAATAATATGTAAAAGAACTGAGATATACAATGAGACAAATATGAGTCACGGAGGCTCGGACTTAGAACGCACAGACAACGATGCTAACGTGAAATAACCTCAGCGAAAGACGAATAGTGGTTAAAAATCCGCTTATTGTCAGGCTAACTGTCACATATTGCAAATTAGTGTTTAGTTCCTCCACGAAGACTAGTTTGTCCCAATGCTTGATAGAGGAGTTCCCTCGTCTTCGGGGTTAGGTTCAAAATTACAAAACTACTGAGTTGATTATTGATAGCAGTAAACTCAAAATTGGGTCTACTGTTCAACACTGGTTATCAAGTAAGGCACAAATGAGCCGGTTAAGGAAATATAACACTCGTCTCCCAAAGAGGTGACCCAGGTTCGATGCGATGGTTGGTCAATGACTGCTCTCTGCTCACACAAATTAGTGCTGACGTAAAAGATCGTTAATAGAAGACGAATCATGGATAAAACTCTCCTAGCTATCGAGCTAAGCGTGACAGATTTTCGTGGTTTTCCTCTCTATGTAACTTAAATGAGGATTAATTCCATCACAGAGTCCTTTTCGAAGGCTATTTTGTCCCTATGTTTGATCCAGGATTGACCAATTTCTATTGAGTATCAACGAAATTCGACAGCAAAGTGTCAAATTATACTATGATGAGATAGGAAATGAACTGTCTAAGCAGTTCCGGTACTGATTAACGTTAAAAAGCATGGAACTTTCAAGCAATTGAAAAAAAAGGTTATAGTAACAAATGTTCACTTTTTTGGGAGGATTTTGGAATAAGCTTCCACAGTTTTAACTCCCAACGAATCAATACTTTATACGTAATTAACAACTCTGGACTAATCTAACTACTTTAACAATGCTTATGCACTTTCCTTGTCTTAATGAACTTCGCCTATAACTTCCGAAACTTGCCAAACTTCATTCTGGACTGTGGATGCATTGTTGAAAGAGTTCCTAATTAAATCCTTGAGTTTTAACCTTTATGCCATTAGAATAAAGACCTTTTGATTCACGCATTCACTTTGAACACTATCCATCAAGGTTAAGTTAATTACATTGTTGGGCGTTAGTATTTATTCTGTGATGAAAGTTAATAAAACTCCTTCTGAATGGTATTTTTATTCAGAGGTTATTCAATTAAAAAAGAAAATAATTATATTTATTCCATTATTGTCTGAGAATTGGGTCGATAACGTGTTTTAAACAGATGATAAAAATACTAAACAGTGAAGAATACTAAACAGTGAAGAAAACGTGCGAGAGATATTGGGATGATTTTGAAATAATTTTTTAATTTCTGAAATTATGAACCAATGTCTTTCATTGAAGGTAACGTACTTAGGACAGCTGTCAAAGCTTTCAGGAATGTTAAGAATTATAGGAGGATTAGAGGAAAAAAAGAATGCGAAGAGAAATATAAATTCATTTTAATTAAAATACTTTCAAATCTTCAAATTCAAAATTTACTTTAATCTTTAAATTCAAAATTTACTAAATGCTAACTTAGAAAAAAACAATGCAGAATAATTTAAAACATTAGAGCAAGCCAAAACCAAAAAAGGTAATTATTTTATTGCTTGTAATTCATGAAGCTTATAAAAATACACATCTTCATAATTGTATGCATTTGGCATATAATATTATTCTATACCAAAACTTATTCTAGGATTCTAGCCTTTCTACTCAGATTAAAGAGTTTAAAACCTTTATTGTGAATTGATAAGATTTTTCGAAAGTTGTTTTAATTCTTTTGCGCCTGATTCAATCATCCTTAAAGTTATAATTTATTGAAGTACGTTCCTTTTTATTTCTTTCCATTTGGACTCACTTTTTTAAATTTTAGGTGATAAATAGAATAATTTTTTTTTCTTTTCCGACAAAAACATAATTTGAAATTTATATTTTGTTTTACTATTTCATGCTTTTTATTTTTGTGTTTTATTTGTGCTTATTTAGGTCGAAAAGTGATTGAAATTTCGATTAGTAATAAAAGAGTAATTATGTTTACAACATTTAGGAAATAGTAAGCTGCATAGAAATAAGGCTTAGATCTTCAGTTAAAAATGACCCTAAATAACTAAACTTAAGTCAATGTTCTGTAACTAATTATTCGTCTGATAGACTAAAAAAAAATTTTTTTTTTTACATTTTCTTTACTTATATCAAACAAATTAACGTAACTTAAGAAAAATATTTTATTTTATAATCGTCGTTGAACAGTTGACCCAATTTTTTGGGTTTACAAATACTAATGTTTAAATCCGTAGCCTTGTAATTTTGAACCCACTCAAGAAGACAAGAGAACTCATGGATCAACTATTGGGTGAAACTTGCCTTCGTGGAGTTCTTTTAGCTGGAACTAACCCTCATTTCCGTTACACTGAGAGGAAAACAACGAAGACCTCCCAGGGTTAGTCTGATGGCAAGGGGCCTATAATCCGTCTACCACTGAGGATATTTTTACGTCAGCACTGTGATCGGTGCGAGTTCGTATAGACCAGCCATCACTGGGATTTGAACCCAGTTCACCTCATTGGAAGGCGAACGCTTTATCCCCTGAGCCACCACGGCTCAAGAAAAATACTAATATATTTTAATAAAAAAAGGTCAAAATTATCTTTTGTATTCATGGCAGATGTTATAATTGTACTCTCTACAAATAGTTTGCTTTTCGAATTTTGATAAATATCTTAGTTTTTGCACAATTTACTTTCAAAGAATATTTGAAAATTATTCAAATTGCTTTTCATTAGTGTAAAGTTTAGAAAAAATCTCTAAATAGATAAATGTACAATTAATAACTAAACATTAAATACGTCATTTTATTGCTTTTCATGTTTAAAAAATTTATAAGTTCTAAGTTTCATCAAACGCCATTTCTTCTAATCTAATAAACGGTATCTTTATTTTCCAATCGTTTTTAAAGGTGAAATGCTATAAAATAATACCCAATCATAAAAAATTTGTCAAGTATGAAAATTCTAAGAAAATGAAATTCAAAATTTTAAATTAAATTGCAAGATGGTTAGGGAAAGGACCATTTAAACCGCAAATCAAACGTAAAAATATATAAATAAATAAAAAAAAAATTAAACTGGCAAATGACGCTTATTTAATTTGCTTAAAATGCTTACCCAAAAGGAATGATTTCTCCTCGAGGGTTGATCCATTTCATTTCTGTGAACGTCCCTTCATCTGCATCCTCTGCTTTCCCTCTGCACATCATTCCATAGGGTCTGCCTGCGGGGGTGGTTAAGGAACTCTGGGAGGGAGAGATTTCGAGTTTCGGCTCCATACATGCCACCAATAAAATTTGGGATGCTGAAAATGAAAAATTTACACATTTTAATACGATATTAATATTTCATTAAATGAGAAATATTTGAAAAGTATTTTATTAAAATATGACTGAGTAAAAAGAACGAAACAAGTCTATATATGTGAAGAAATGTAAAAAGTTATTAATTTAAAGAAAAAATGAAAACAAAATATTTATAGATATTGAAAATAATACGTTTATCGTCTACATAAAGAGTACAACTCGTACTATCTAATTGAGTTACTAAACAGTTACGATAGATGGCAGCAGTACACTTTTAAAAAGGAAGCAGATGTTAAGCATTATTCATGTCAGGCTGAGGTACATTTTTCTAAGTTCATGATGTACTAATACAAAATATGAAACAAACATAAAATTATTTTGTTTTTTCATATTTTTAGAGCTCAATATCCAAAGAAAAAGAAATAAAAAAAGAAACAATCTTTAGAATATTTGTTTTATATGAATGTCCACATTTATTTTTTTATAAATTCTAAAAATTTGAAATATTTTGATTAAAAGCCTCTTTATAGTTTCGGTAATGTATCTGACTGTCCACTCCACCCTCTACCTACATACTTAATGTATCGGAGATGATGAGATATCGAACATGAGCACATTTTTTTTAAAATGGGCCCAATAGAGGATGAACGAATTGTAGAAGTAATGTGATTGTCCAAAAAAGTGAAGATTGGTTACCCCCCCCCAGCTCCATAGTATTCTTTTTTTTAAAAAAAATTATTAAATTCAAACTCTTCTTAAACTTAAAAAAAAATTAGATTGTTAATATTTTCTAAAGTTAAAATTCTTATAAATACTTACACGATGAAAAATAATCAAATTCAAATTAAAAACCTGCATAAAAAATTTCAATAAAATTCGTAACATTATAATTACAATTACACTTAATTTTTTTTAAAAAACTCTTTATATTTTGCTTGAAATACACGTTGAATAATTATAGAATATATACTGACAATTCTTCCAAGTGATTAAGAGTAATGGTTATTAGAAAAGGTGAAAGTGCTTTTAGATAGAATTTTGAAAGCTTTTTTATAGATTTCTTTACAGAGAAGGAATGAAAAAAAATTGCCCTTGTAGATCAAACTTTCATCATAAAGCTTTGTATTATTACTAAATTAAAATTTTGTATAAAGCAATCATTACGGTTCTATTAGGTCAAAATTTTCATGTTGTATCCAATGATTTTTTTTTAATTAGAAAAAAAAACGCAGAAAAAGCATTTTGCAGCTTCTGCAGAATATTTAAAATGATCGCGTCCTGCCTATGGCTATAGTAATAAATTAATCTTTTCATGCCTATAATAAGGAATAACAGTCTCTTATAGAATTATTGCTTAAATTAATAAAAAAGTAAAGATAAAAACGTTTTGAATAATAGATATAATTAGCCATTATGCATTGTTCCCCTTAAATAGAACTGATTAAAAACATAATTCGTAGACAGACACACACTAATTCTGAGATAGAACATATGATCGATTTTCGATGGATACCTGTGACATATAATTCATTTCTTTAATATAAATTTTTGTAACACAGCTCAAGAAAAATAAATATATTCTCTTAGGTTCAAATTAACATCGTCGAAAATGATTTAACATTTAAGGGTTTTTTTTAAAAAATAATTACGTGAACACACTTATTGTTAAAATAACAACAATTAAAATATGTTGTTGCACATTTAATTAAGAATCGTAACATGATTCGAAAAATAAAAGTTGAAGGTAGTGGAAGGGTAATAAAATCCATTTTTTTTTTAATATTAAATTTTGAAAGGTAACTCAAATTAAAGAAAAAAAAAATTAGTCTTCGTTACAAGTTCAAAGTAACATTTTCGAAAATTAATTTTTTTTACCTAAATAAGTACATTGTTACTCATACAAGCGCGTAAGAGGTTGTCTGATGTCTGACATTGTTTTTTAAATTTCAATACGATCATCTGGAACGTGATGTGCATGATGAGATGAACTGCTGTCATAAAATTCTAAACCACCAAACAAACTGATCACATAAAAAAATTAAGGGTATTCAAACACTCATAAATGGCCGTTAACTGTTAACACAATTGCACATCGTACTCAATAATAAACAAATCAGAAGAATAATTATCTTTGTTTAGAACATTCTTTTATAGCAATAAAACGTGACTGCTGCTAATTTTTTTCCTATATCTCAGAAGTTCATTTCTGCAACAATAGTTGAATTGGAGTAGGAAAAAAAAGGTGTTGAATCTTTTCTTTTGGAACACTTGAATCGAAGTTGCAGTTGAAGTACATAATTATTCGTCTGTCAGCGCGCAGACGATATAACCTGCTCTGGATGGTATTTATTGTTGGAAGGTGATGGCAACACAATAAACAGATGCTTAATTAGTTCAGACACGCTATATGAGCTTCTCGATGTGAGATCGATAAAGGTTAAATGAGGACTCCTTCAGGATTTTTCGTCATTAGCGGCACAGATGGTACAAAGATCGTTAGTATGTTTATTTTCTTTCCAGAAGTGCGAACAATGAGAACTAACGTTATTTATGTTTCATGAACGAAAAAATAAAACATGGTTCAAGTATCTATATCCAAGCGGAAAATAACCAACTCCGCATTCATATTTTTTAAAGTATTTTAAATAAACTATCGAACTTTGAAAAATTTACTATCTAATCTGCAAAATAGTATACAAGTTGTTTCGTTATCACCACCTTAATTTACATTTTTTTAGAATCCTTATCAAAAAATGAAGTAAAAAAAATTATGCATATTTGATGTGTAAAATTAATACCGTCACAAAAACGCTATTGAAATCTTACTAGTCACAGTATGAGGGGTACTGAACAATTTAAACCTGTTTAATCATCGAAAGAAATAGAAGTTTCGAAAGTAACTAAAATTCGAAACGCTTCGAGTTTCATCAGGCAATTAAAATAGTCCTACCTTTATCACTAGTGATTCATTAGATTTTAATAAGTTTTTTCAGCCCTAAATATTTATAAGAAACCAATGTGTAAATTTTTTCGAATTCATTTTTTAACAAGGATTATAAAATATATATATCAATAGTGGTGATAGTGGAACACTTTTTATTATTCAAAATGCCTAGTCAATGAATTGTATTAAAATGTTAGTGCTAAAGCATTTTATAAATATCTAGTCAATAAATTGTATTTAAATGCTACTGTTAAAATATGTCTTAGATAACAAAAAAGTTATATTAGTGGAAGTATTTTTCACTAGTAATGAATAGAATTTTTCGATAACTTAGCGTCTTCAATTATCACTATTGTTATACTGAAGTATCTCTAATGAATCACTGAATTATCTCTAATGAATCAATGAGTTATCTCTAATGAATCACTGAATTATCTCTAATGAATCACTGAATTATCTCTAATGAATCACTGAACTATCTCTAATGAATCACTGAACTATCTCTTATGAATCATTGAAGTATCTCTAATGAATCACTGAAGTATCTCTAATGAATCACTGAAGTATCTCTAATGAATCACTGAAGTATTTAACTTATCACTGAAGTATCTCAAACATATTACTATAGTATCCCATATGTATCACTGAATTTCCACTAATGTAACACCAAATTATCTTTAATGTATCACCAATTTACCACTAATGTAGTAGTTTAGTGCTTTCTATGCATTGTTTATTCGAATGTTTGTATCTGATGGGTTTTTTATTTTAAGTCCTTTTAAAAAATTATTAGTGGCTAGCTGATATTTTTAATATTTTGTTTATATGAAATGTGTATGAATTTATTGTTTTTGAATCCTTACTACTGAAGAAAATATGAGAATGACCTTTTGAATATCACAAGATTCCTTCCCATAAATGAATTAGAACATCTTTAATTACCAAAAATATATTAATAAAAAGAAGAATAACTTTAAATTCGAAAAGGAATTTGAAGAACTTAAGGACTCTTCTGTCACGGTAGAAATCAGCTGAAACGAAGGGAATTAGTCAATTAGGAAAAATCACTTCATTTTATTTAATTAAGCTAATGATTACTTCTCAACATAGATTTTTAAATAAAATCCAAAAAAGATTTTTGTTCAATTTATAAAACGGTTCACGATATTAAATTACCAAAACTACTTTTTTTCCTTCAAAATATTTAAGTAGTAATTAATGGTGCACGTGAAATAGGAAATTGCGAAGTTTTATTTTTTTATTATTTCTCACGAAAAAAAGGATGCGTTATTTCAGAAATTTTGAAAATTTAGGATTGTTGGCATGAGATAGAACGTTCTATTTTAAAGATTTAATTAAATAATAAACTGATTATTTTTGTATAAACTAGTGACTAAAATTATTCCTGTGACTATTGATAAAAATTATTCTGGGGAAATTGATTTTTTAAAATTCTAATAAAAACCACAATTATTTTCCGATATACGCAAATGAATTTAGACCACTTTCAACATACTGGTGTGATATTTTCTACAAAGCACAAATTAATCTATTTTTGAAGGCAAAGATTTCAATTCTCCAGAACACAAAAGTATATTTATTCATAAAAAGGGCATTCGTTTTGGAATCCCTAAATAACTAAAAATAAGACTTTAGACCAGTGGCTTACTATAATTTTTTTTCTCCATTTTTATCGAAAAAATGATTCAAATAATGATGAAAAATCAATTTGCCAGCCAAAAGTATTTACAGAAAAGCATAAAATTTGGCTCATATTTTTTTTATTCAGTTCATTCTTAAAGCATACATGTAATACATAATGTAGATGCTTTCATAGATGACATCTGGAAAAATACTCAAGTTAGTTACAATGTTCTACATTTAAAGTAAACAATAAATCCAAAATCGTTGTTCGACTTCCGCAAGGTATTCATCAGTTGATCTCCAATCATAGCCTATCAGTGACGTATCTTTTCTTGAAGTGGTAGTAGCGAAAGGGTAATGGAACAGACACGCCACCACAGAGAATTATTGCCAGTGAGGAACAAAACGATCGTTGCCAAACACGCGAAGATGAAAAGATCGAAAACCGTGACTCAAGAGAAACGAAAGGCTTAGCGTGAGACACGGAGCACCATTTTACAGAGCTTTACTTTTTTTAATGATTCCTCTATTCAACAAACTAATCCAAGTATTCGTTAATGAGTGATCCTTTCTCGATAAGTGCAACTCTTTCAGATAGGGTCATATCGTGAATGGTTTCGGTAGCGGTTTTAACTTCGACCGTGACCGTGTTTTTTTCATCCGCCTTAGAATCATATGGGAATCATGACAGATAGAATAAAATGGATGTTTGGGTCTTTTATTTTGCGTTGCTGTCCGTTCTTGTTATCAGTTTCTTGGTGAACTTCATCTGGTTTAGGTGATTGCATTGTTGACCGGTACGCGATGTATCCAATCTTAAAAGCGGTGGAGATTTTTAATCTGCCTGCCACAACGTGGTTGGTAGAATTGTAATTAAATTTAACTTAACTATTCACTATTTACTTTCAAAAACAATTTTTGGATTTAACTTCAACCACGACCGACATCATCCGACAAATGGGAAACATGACAGAGAAAAAAAAATGAATGTTGTGATATTTTATCTTGTTCCTAAGATTTGTTGTTTTCCGTTCTTGCTATCAGTTTTTCGGCGAATTTCATCTGGTTTGAACGATTGTAATGTTGACCGATACGCGATATACTCAATTCTAACAGCAGTGGAGTTTTTTAATCTTCAAGCTGCAACATGGATTGGTAGAATATTTATTTTTATTTTGTATTTATTTATTTTCCCTAACCGTTGTAGAACAGCAGAGCTAATTTCGAGTTTACGATTACCAATGTTAGACTCCGTAGTTTAGCAATTTTGAACCCAAACAAGGAGACAAAGGAACTCTTAGTTTAATTTTAAGAGAAATTGGCCTTCGTGGAGGGCTTTTTTTTGATGGAATTACATTACAGGGAATTTACATTACAGGGAGAGGAAAACCGCGGAAACTTCCTATGGTTAGCCTGACGGCAAGGGAACTATCCCCATGATCCGTCTACCACTAAAGTTATTTTTATGTCAGCGCTGAGGTCGGTTCGAACCGGGTGTGGAATTCATATCCATCAGTAATTTGAACCCGGATCCCCTTATTAGTAGGTGAGTTTTCTATCCCCTGAACTACCAATTGGGAGAATTGTAATTAAATTTTACTTCTGAACTATTTACTTTGACAAGCTATTTTTAGCTTTAACTTCAACCATGACTATATTTTCCAACCAACTATAGGGCTTACGGGAATCAGGACAGTGGTTGTTATGATCTTGTATCTTGATCCGAAGACATGTAGCTGTCCATATATTTTATGTTTCTTAACGAACTTCATTTGGTTTAGATTATAATACCGTTGATCGGTACGCGATATCTTCCCTCTTAAAAGCACTAAAGATTTTTAATCTTCAAACTACAACGTTGATTGGTAGAATTATAATTAAATTTTACATTTGCGTGATCTTTTATTTTAAATCAAGATTGAGTTGGTTACAGTTAAAAGAGTTGCCTAGCAGCAGAAAAGTGGACAAAACAATTTTAAGTCTTAACACAACGTCGCTCAAAGACAACGTTGAATTCGTTAAGATATACACTTCTGCATGCAAGATTTGCATGTGAAAAAACCTATTCCGTGCAAGTCATTTTACAGATAAAATATGTTTCGACCAAGCAGAAAAATAAATGTGCGAACAAAAGTCTAGACGTGAAACTTTAGGATTTGTTAATGGCTTCTGAAAATTATAAGCAATTCCTAATTGTCTAATGCTAAAAATTATTTTTTTTCTTAGAAATATTACTGCATTAGAATTATTTCAAATTTAATTTAAAAAAAATATGCTTATTACTTCATATGTATATATGTAGTTTGATTAACAAAATACCTTAACTCAGTGAAGAACTTAAGGCCGAAAATTTCTATGGAATATATCTAATTACCATCCATTATTGTATTATAAAATGCTTTTTCCTTTCAAGTCATTGAATTTCACGCGTCTTAGTAGATGAAGGTACTAAGTGACAAACTGAGTTTTTTTCCGAGTGGCAGAAGTTTTAAATTGAATTTGGCAACTATGTGTCAATGACTCACCTAAGAAAGCCTCTTTTTTCGGCAGACAATTACAACTCAGGGACAGTGTTAATGAGAATTAGGGATTTATAGACTTCACCAACTGGAAGATTAAGGATTAGAAATAGGTACAATATATAATCTTTATTTCCTATTATTGCCAACAAATAAACTTTGATGCTAACATACTCAAATTCGACAAAATAAAAATCCTCACATTCCTTCAATTTTAGATTCAATTATTCAATTTTAAATTATTCTTGATGAGATCGAAATATATTGTAATAATGATGACGCGCTTTTTTTCAAGACATGCTAATGCAACACTAATTTACGGTAGCTAAACATAAATGAAGAGAGTTCACAAAAATAAAAACACTTCTTATCTGGCATCTTTCAATTTGAATTACGATTTGTTTTGAATTTTTGACTAAATATGTTCCATCTACTAGAACTATGATAAGATAGTGTTCTTTTTCCTTCTGTAAAACGAGGAAAAAACATTTCTTTGAAAATAAAATTCGTTTTTTGATGGAAAAAAAATGAAAATGAAATTTTTTTTAAAAATTAGTAAGATTTGTTACGTTATTTAACGATATTTAAAATAAAAAAAATAATATAGAAAGAAAAGGGTATTATGAATACCCTCTTTAGACAAATGATAAAAATAAACAGAAAAATAATTGTCCATTCTTAAAATAACCCTTCTTTTAATAAAAAAAACAAAACAATAAGTTATTATGAATGTAGCAATAGTTGAATAATTAACAAAATGGTTATATCAAATATGATCTACGCTTTATGAATAATTGAAATAAGAATTTTCATTGAAAAAACCTTGTAATTTTAATAATTTTTCAATGAATAAATAGGCCACTTAGAACTAAACTGAAATGATTCCCTTATTCATTCATATATATATATGTATATACACTGGTTATCATAAATTAAGGAAAAATCACAAAAATAGCGATAACTCTTTCAAAAGTAAGCCAAACCGTGCAAAATTTGCATATGTTGTCCACTAAGAGTAGCTGAGTAAAATTGCAATATGCAAATTAGTGGCGCTGCACTCGGCTTACGTCATCTGCCTGGAGCATAAAAGTCCAAGTTTGAGAGAAAGCACACAAATTTTACTGTGATTGCGACATTGAAAATCTGAGATAGCCAATTCGTAATAATGACCTCTAGGCATCATTTGCCTGAAGAACTACGATGGAGAGCCATCGGGAGACTAGAGGCAGGGCAGAGTCAATCAGAAGTGGCCAGATGGCTAAATGTGAGTCCATCTGTGGTTCATAGACTTTGGAGGCAATTTCAAACCACAGATTCGGCATCTAGGAGGTTCAGTCAAGGACGGCCAACTGTTACGACCAGTGCCGATGACCGATATTTGACATTAAGTGCACGCAGGAATAGAACCGCTACTCCGACACATCTTAGATCCTCTCTTGCTGCAGCCACCGGAAGGTTGGTGTCAACGTCAACTGTGCGCAGAAGGCTCCACGAAGGTGGTCTGTATGCGAGACGACCAGCCATTTGCGTGCCGCTCACATCACGCCATAGGAGAGACCGTTTGCAGTGGGCCCGACAACATGTCCACTGGACGTCAGATCAATGGAGGCCTGTTCTCTTTACGGATGAGTCCAGGTTTAGTCTAGAAAGTGACAGTAGACGTTATTTGATATGGAGAGAACCTGGGACCCGTTATCATCCATCAAACATCCGTGAAAGAGATGCATACGGAAGAGGCAGTGTCTGTGTTTGGGGAGGCATATCCTTAGGAGGGCGCACATACCTCCATGTCTTTCCAAGGGGAACCGTGAATGCTCAGGTTTATCGAGACAACATCCTTGATGCTTATGTGCGCCCATATGCCGGGGCAATTGGTGATTGCTTCCTGTTACAGGACGATAATGCAAGACCACACAGAGCTCGCATTGTTGATGATTATCTTCAACAGGAAACAATTACTCGCATGGAGTGGCCAGCTCGATCCCCGGACTTGAATCCTATCGAGCACGTTTGGGATGCTCTAGGGAGGCGTGTATCTGCCATCAATCCGCCCCCTCAGACCCTTGCCACGCTTGCAACTGCTTTACAAGAGCAATGGCTCTCACTTCCTATTGAACTGATAGACCGCATAATTGAAAGCATCACACATCGCTGTTTGTGCTGTATTGCTTCTAGAGGCAATCATATTCCATATTAAAGGTACTTTTTCTATTGCAAACCGATACTTCCAATTTGTTTATTTTATACATGTGCTAATTTCTATACTACTATTAATGTCTGATAATTTCTTTTTGTGTTGTTTAATACCTTACTATGTGTTGTATATTGTGGGTAAGTTTCATAAAATTCCATGTGTAATTTCTTGAGTTATCGCGATTTTTGTGAATTTTCCTTAATTTATGATAACCAGTGTATATACATATGATTTTTAAAAAAACAACAGAATACGCATGCATATATAGTATGAACACAAAATATACATACAGTCTTAATCAACAGAAGCCGTAAGGCACGGCCTTGCCAATCAAGCAGAAATAATTTCGAACACGCCAACGTGTTTAACTTTCCTCACGCGTCGCCAGCATCCCTCCTCATTTTTTCCACCTGCATCTTTAAATCGTGACTAAGAACACCATTGTTTAGAAAGCTATTAAAAAAATAAGTCAGAAAAAGAAAAAAGGGATGGACCCAGAGAATTCATCAGATCATAAGAAGCTCCGGTTTCGCTGAGGGTAGTGTGGATTAACTTTTATCGCTCTCCCTCTCCCCTTCCCACCCTTACGTAAGCACGACGATCCTAAGCAGAAAAAAAGTGCACATTTTAAAAATACGAATAAATAATAATAAAAAAACATAAAAACGGTTATTTGTGTATCATTTATGGACTTTGCACATTATTTTTCAGTGACTTCGTAAAAAAGTAAATAAAGAATATAGAATAATATCACATATCCTTATCGAATAACGTGACAGAAAAAAAAAAAAAAAAAAAAAAAAAAACAGAGAGACAAAATGTTCCATATTATTTTTAGTTACTTAGTAAAGAAATAGAGATATAAACAAAATAAAATTGTTTTTTATCTGGATAGTTTATAGCATTTTAAATATTTTTTGTTTACCCTTTGATACGGAATTTTCATTAAACCTATTTTTCACACTTTTTACATTATTTTGTATTATTTAGTACAAATTGTCATTTTTTGCGTTAATGGTAAACTTCTCAAGACAGATATCATTTCCAAATAATATTTTTTTGGAATTTTTACTTATTTGCCGTTATTTACATCTGAAAGAAACGGTAAATCATCATTGTAATTTCTTCAAATTATGAAATCATTGAATTATATATCAAATTATATATTGATAAATTTTTGAATAAGAATGAAATAAATATTTTCAAACTGCTTTTTTTGGATTTTATACTTCAGGATAAAGATAATTCTAATAATCTAACAAATTTTCTTAATAAATAATATACTGTTGTTTATAATTTAAAAATACCAAATTATGTTTTTGCTTGTAATTAAAGCATCGGAAAAAAATATATAAAAGCGATACCGTTGCCTCCTCTGCATCAAAGGATTATAAAATAAAGCAAAAACATTATTCAGGGATCTTTTAGGACTTTTATCAATAACTTAGTAAAAATATAATAAAGTTAAATAATAATAAATGAATTAAATAATAAAAAAATAAAAACAGATTTACAAAGAAAGTTCATAGAACTTGAATCTCCATATGTTATTTTCAGTAAAAGATATTTTTAAAACTCATGATATTACTTTTCACTTGCTTTTGTAAAATACATTTACCATATATTAACTGTAAAGAAATTATTTTAAAATAGATATTTCATTTGGTTAATTTCTAAATATTTTAAGAAAAATATGCGACTAACCGATGCCTAAAATAACTAATAAAAAACAACTTCTGAAAAAAAAGTATTATTTCAAACCCTTCTGGAAGCTAATAGATGTAAATTCTATTCTGGAAGCTAATAGGGGTAAATTCTATTAGAGGATAATGCTTAATAATGAAAAAAAAATGTTAATCGGCTTTAACTTCGTAAAAGTTGATCGAAATTAAAAAAACATTTACCACAGTTTTTTGACGAAAAATTCTAATTTCTATTATTTCTAATTTTAAATTTTTTTATATTTCTCCAAAGTATATTAAGTGTATGTAAAACTAGCATATTTGTTGTATATTAAGTTAAAAAGCAAAAATTTCTTTCTTTTTTTAACATTAAACTTTTTTTAACAAGCTCTCTGTGTTTTGATTTTTTTTTGTCTAAAAGTACAAGGTATTTTTTTTTAACGTAACTAAAACACTTGGGCAACCATTTTTTAAAAAATTGATCTATACTTTCGTAAATAACTTAAATGTCAGATTTAAAGTGAAATGAAAAACGTCGATTTAAAATAAAACATTTCTAAATGCAATAGAATTTGAATTAGTTTTAGACATTTTAATTAGAGAGGACTTCAAAGTTCGAAGGAAAATTTCGGAAGATGTAAGCAGGAAAACATGAAATACAACAAATTAACATAAGTCATAGTTTTATGATCAAAGTATAGTTAAAGCATTAATCCTATAAATGTATGTAATTTATTTATTTTAACGATTATATCTTTTTTTTTTATTGAACTTTGGCTATTAATTTATTTAGGGGTATTTATACTTTAAGTGCATCTATCAATACAATAGTGTAACTGAACAGTAAATTAAATAAACAGTAGTTAATTAAGTAAACAATTTTAATTGCGTTTGTCTATTTTATAATTGGGGAAATGAAATTTTAAAAGATGTAGGCAGGAAAATTTAAAGTATAACATCTGACAGATGGATAATTTCATGATATAATTGTTGAGGCATTAGACTTGTACATTTCTTTCAATTCATTTATATTTTAATAATTATTTGTTTTTTTGTTAGATAATTTTTTTCCATGAACTTTGCCTTTTGATC
This sequence comes from Parasteatoda tepidariorum, assembly GCF_982258835.1. Classification (NCBI taxonomy): domain Eukaryota; kingdom Metazoa; phylum Arthropoda; class Arachnida; order Araneae; family Theridiidae; genus Parasteatoda; species Parasteatoda tepidariorum. The sequence continues at coordinate 101,284,043 of NC_141757.1, forward strand.
TAGTTAGGGTTATTTTTAACTACATCCCTTTTTAGTATAGAAGAATAGCTGGATAAAACTCTATTTTCGCCATTAACTCCAACAAAATCACCGAAGACATCATTAAACTACCACCGAACAAGTAGCTGATGCCCAAGCGCATTTGCTATCTTTAACAGGATCTTTTCAAATCCGGTCGCAAACCATGAGAAAACACGATATCTTACTCCCACATCCTTCAACATTATCTTCAGAAGAACAATGGAACATACGAAGAAAAAAAATATACGAAAAAAGTTCCTAAAAAACCTAAACTCAGTAGCCTTCTTGGTATAGATAATGCAAGCAGTGGTTCAGCTACCTGTTGATTTACTTTTTTTTTATTTTATTCCTTATCTGCGTGGGGCGTGTGGGAATATGAATGTCAGGGGGTCATGGGTGGAGTCGAACACACCTTGTGGACTTCAACACCCCTCTGGGACCATCCGCAATATTCTTCGGAAGATCATACACCTGCCACCACGGCTATTCGAATTTGCGCACATGAGGATCGGTTATAGTGAATTAATTTTTTTTTCTTCTGGCAGCTGAAGATAAAGAAGCGTACGTGCTTAGACTAGTTTTTGTTATTTATGTTCAGTGTTGTTTGTTAGATTTATCTATACATAGTACAAGTAAGAAAAAAGAGAGAAAAAAATGGAATAATTTATTTAAGGGGACAAGCTATTCTGAGCAGTTTGAAAATCAACATTATGATTTTTTCTCACCCTGTAGAAGCAAATAATCAATGTTTTAGACATTTTTACAATTTATTAAATAAAAATAGAATGTATTGAACCACAATAGAATGAAATTAAAACAGTGCAAATACACAGAATTGCAGCTAATCAATACGTAGAATTGCAACAATTCATATAATTGCAATAAATCAACACATAGAATTGTAACAATTCATCTCATTGAATTGCAACAATTCATCTCATTGAATTGCAACAATTCATCCCATTGAATTGCAACAATTCATCCCATTGAATTGCAACAATTCATCCCATTGAATTGCAACAATTCATCCCATTGAATTGCAACAATTCATCCCATTGAATTGCAACAATTCATCCCATTGAATTGCAACAATTCAACACACAGAATTGCAACAATTCAACACACAGAATTGCAGCAATTCAACACACAGAATTGCAGCAATTCAACACACAGAATTGCAGCAATTCAACACACAGAATTGCAGCAATTCAACACACAGAATTGCAGCAATTCAACACACAGAATTGCAGCAATTCAACACACAGAATTGCAACAATTCAACACACAGAATTGCAACAATTCAACACACAGAATTGCAACAATTCAACACACAGAATTGCAACAATTCAACACACAGAATTGCAACAATTCAACACACAGAATTGCAACAATTCAACACACAGAATTGCAACAATTCAACACACAGAATTGCAACAATTCAACACACAGAATTGCAACAATTCAACACACAGAATTGCAACAATTCAACACACAGAATCGCAACAATTCAACACACAGAATCGCAACAATTCAACACACAGAATCGCAACAATTCAGCACACAGAATCGCAACAATTCAACACACAGAATTGTAAAAATTTAACACATAAAATTGAAACAAAGTAATGCATAGAATTGCAACAATGCAATACATTCAAATGAAAAAAATGCAATATACTGAACAAAAAAAAGTATAATGTATTGAACAAAAATGATGCAACTTATCGGACTAAGACAATGCAGTATATTAAACTACAGAAATGCAATATATTGAACAAAAATATTAAAGTGCATTGAACAACAATACAATACATTGAATTCTAACAAAATATTAAACTTTTTTCTGTCAAAGTTATTTTATTACCCAATAAAGTATAGTTCAATAGAAAAGGAGGTAACACGAACAAGAGGAGTTCGGAAAAATATTGTCAAAGAATCTGGGAGATTTTATCAAATTTTTCCCCATTGTTAGGAAACTAAGAAGAGTTTGATAAAATTCTTTGATTTTTAACAGTTTAAACTAGAGTTTTTCCCATAAAAGCGTTTCCTTTTAAAGTGAATCAGAGACAGACTTCAGTAGGAAACGGAGTTTCTACAGGGGAATATTTAATGTTAAAATCCAAAACAATAATTTAAAAAGAATTCAGAATACCAAAATTAAAATTAAGATTCGACACAATTAAAATTACTATAAAAGTAATTTTAATTTTAGTTTAATGATTCTATCTTATTTAATAACCATTATTAGACTACACGATTACCATAGTATTTCTTCTCAAATTTTAAAACACGACGTAAAAAATTATTTGTCACATGCCTCTAAACCTTGCATAATCATTTAAACAAAAAGATGCACATGTTTTAAATCATTACAATATGTTCATTTTACCAAACGTAAATTTTTCATGAACTTTTTTTGCGTAATTTTATTTTATAGCAATTTGAGTCGTAAGCGAATTCGCATACTACCTATAGAATTTGGTTAGTAGTCCCGCCCAAGGATATGGGCACTCGTCGACTATTACAATGCATACTACCTATAGTAGCAGAGCCAATTTTACTTTATGCAGTATGTGAAGTAGAGGCTGATTTAGTTTCTAAAATTAAATTCATGAAACTAATCAAATGTAAAAAAAATTCCACTTTAGGTACACTAATAAATTTTTATTCTTCATGATAAAAAATCCCCACCATTTTTCCCCTGGAGACTTTTTTCCCCATTTATTTAAAAATTGCCTTAGTACTTATGATTAACCTTTTTCAAACTTGGAGGCCTAACAGAAAAGGCAATCAAAGAGAAGCGAACACACATCTTATGAACAAACATTATTTGGCACCCTTTGTTTATTTTGCCGCCAAAACTTTAATTCGGAAACTTTTCAGGATATATCGACGTAGAAGAAGGAAGGAAAGGGTGAAAGTAAAGGGCGGAGTTGAGTTGTTGGAATCAACAGGAAGTTTTCTCCTGCAGAATCCTCTTGCTTCAGCCTCCGGGTTCGAAGACTACTTCAACTAATTAACAAAAGTGTTCGAATTCTGACAGTTCCCAATCCCTGGCGTTCTGTTTTCCCTTCGAATGCGACAAATCGTAATCCGCAAGTTCTGGAAAGAATCAAAAGTGCCGCAAAGATAGTTGTTTTAGGGAATTACAGATTTTCTAAAGAGGGATCAAGAGATTTCTTTCTTAATACTAACGATTCCGTATGGAATTAGCAATTTCAAACGAAGTATATGTGTTAATAAAGTAAAAAGGTTGTTTCTAGTTTTAAATTATTCGATTCGCATTATATTAACACTTATTATACTAACTTTTATTTCGACATGACCGATTTTTTTTTTGTTGAAAAAATGGGTTTCATTTTTCATCTCACAAAATATCTGACAAGCGAAATTACTGATTTCATGAACATGAATTTAGCTTGGTATACTTTCTGTAAGACAATTTCATCAATAAGGATTTAAAATAAAGCATTCGTTACTTGCCCTGCCTAAAAACTATACTTTTCACTAAAATTTGTGTAAGGAACAGCATGTCAAAGTTAGAAAGATAATTTTTTTTTCTTCTAATGCCCGCTTGTGTTAATATCCGTCAATTCAGGCATCTACAGGGCGATTTTGTTGACCTCTCTTACAATGGCACCATATTAGGTGGGCCAACGTCGCTCCCACAGTAAGGACAGATAGTACAGAGAAGGAAAGAATATCCATACCTTTCCCGGGATTCGATCCCAGAACCTTTCTGATGCAAGGGCTGTTCCCTGCCCCCTACGCAGGCCTGTCGGCGGAAAGATAATTATAAGATATTCGGTATTTTAAATTTTGCAATCCTAATATATTGGCACAGATAAATAAAAAAAATAATATTTTAAATGTCTGTTAATTTTATTTTCAAAAATAACGTCAAGCATTCATATAAATATTTTCAATATTTACAATACACATAACCCAAACCTTTTGGAAGAAAATTGTATAACTTATTCATGTGAAAACTATGATCCTTTACTTTGCAAACATAGCAACTAAAATTGTTTGAAATTCTATACTCCTTATCACCCACTCAAATAATCAGAAAACGAAGAAAGCTCTCAGAAACTCTTCTTGGAAGTGGAATATTCGAAAAGGCCATGCTAATAACAACTTCAAAGTTGCTTCACATTCATTCATATTTGATGTCCAACCACCGTTACAGAAGCCTGCTTCCTTTAGAAAAAGCAATTCAGGCCGACTCCCGAAATCGAATAAAAATCGAATCATTGCTCCATAAATTACACCCCGCTACGGTTTGAAATAAATATATATATATATAAAAAAGAAAGAAGGAGGGATCTTACAAATAACCATTCCAAAGCTTGCTTCACTTTGGTATCAAAAGAACTTTCAAGTTTCAGACGATTTTTTTTCTTTAGCTTAATGAAGGAACCGTTGCCATCGTAAAAGTAGAAATTTTCTTCCTTTTTCTCTTTAGGAGACTTTTGTATTGTTGTTATTTCTTCTTCACTTTCCATTATGGTCGCCACCTGCCGAATTGCAGGTTTCTGGAGTTTTCGTGAGTGGCATGCCTTCTGCGGGTATCTTCCAAGAGCCTTCGTGGAAAACGTGATCCCAATACGGAATGGGCCCTTTTAGTAAAGGGCGTCCGCCACCTTTTTGACGAGCAAGTGTGTGTCTTTGGGGCTGAAGGAGGGGTGGACCACTGAATGGGTTTCAAATTAGGTGGAAGGAAAGGTTCCTGACGGTTCTTTTTACCATTCTCTTTTCTTTTTTTTTCTTCTGTTCCATTCTTTATTCCTCCTGGCTATGTCCGAAACAAAGGTGAGATTGGCGTGGAAAAATGGAAGAGTTTTCTATTCATGACGGCCTGCAAGGTAAACAACTGTTTCTTTGCCTCGGCACGAAAACGTCACAAGTCAAGAGAAAAACGGGAAAGAAGGGCAATAGTTGAGCTGCTTTGGTCATTTCGGGAGATGAAAAGAAATATTACCGGTATAGCTTATGCTGAGTTTTCACGCAATGGTGATTAATAAAACAACATTGGCAATGCACGCAAAAGGCTTAACAAAGGTAATTTTGGCGAAGCTTAACTTACACGGGTGCAAAATGTGTCTTTTTAGAGTAAAACAAGTTCTTCACAAGAATGCAGATTCAAATGACAAATTAGGTGACATTTAAAGGAATATTTAAAGTCAGATTAATTATTAAATTACATGGGACTTGCACATTTTTTATTTAATAGTTAGAATATAATAGTATTGATATTAACCACACAAAAAATTATATTTCTTAAACAAAATGCAAGAGAATTACCTTTTTAATTATTTAAGAACTGTAAACTTGATAACAATTATTATTAATAATAATTAATAACAAATACAAACAAGGAGCAACAGATACTACGGAAATGCTAAGTAAAATCCCGAATATTTTTTTTACTCATCACTGCTCGATGCTGTAGGCTTCTGATTTTGAAAATAACCCATAAGAAATGGAGCCCTTGGATCAAGCTTTTGTGGAGGAATTTTTGATGGAACATTTAACTAACCCTCATATGTGCTACATAGCGAGGAAAACCTCTTATAGTTAGTCTGACGTCAATTCATCATCAGTTCACCAAAGAGGATATTTTGCACCAGCACTGTGCTCGGTGAGAGTATGGAGCAGAATTCTTATCGGCCAGCCATCGTTGGGTTTCAAACCTGGGACAACGCATTGGTAGGTGAGAGCTTTATCATCTGTCCATTGTCTGCCTTATTAGCAATTTTTATTTTTATTTTATAGCTGTCGTTAAACAGCCGACTTAATTCTAAATTTGCGATTAAACAATGTTCAATTCCATAGCATTGTAATTTTGATCCCAATCCAGAAGACAAGGTGACTCCTGGATCAAGTATTAGGGGAACTTTGCCTTCGGGGAACTCTTTTCGATGGAACTAACCCGTATTTACGTTACATGGAGAGAAAACCACGAAAACCTCCCTAGGTTAGACTGACGGAAAGGGTACTCTAACCAGTCTACCACTGAGGATATTTTACATCGGCACTGGGGTCTGTGCGAGTCGGGTGCGGAATTCGTATCTATCAGTCATTGCTGGGATTCGAACCCGGTTCACCTGATTGTAAGGCGAACGCTCTATCTGAAAAATGCATTCCTTTAAAGAAACATCATTATAATTGAATATTTATCTCGGTTCTCGGTCATGCATGGGCCAATGAAAATTGCGTTGCATTTTTCTTGTCTTAAAGAATTTTAGCTTAATTTTTCAGAAAAAAAAAAGGTTTTAAATGTTAAAATAGTTTAAATTTGTGTTTTAAGGAAAATTATTTTTTTTTTATTTATCGTGATTTTCTCTTTAATTACAAGATATTTAAAAAAAGACAGACTACTTGAAAAATAACTATGAAACGGAAGTTCTTCTAAGCTGTGCTCTGTTTTGGGAACCAATTCATTTATGTGCACTAAATTTCAAAATTTAAGCTCATCAACAGATGGTGTAGTTAATTAGAAAACTTATAAAACTCTCATCTACTTCCGTTTTGTTATTAAATTGATTCATTTAAGTTATCGTGCTTTTTTTCTTCCAGCGCCCAATAAACAAACGCATGTTTTTTTTTTTCGTTCTTTCTTTTTTTTTTTTAAACGAAAATTTACACAAATCCCTCTGACTCCTTCGAATCAGATGTAGGAAAAAATCTTGCAAATCAAACACATTACCAAATCAATAACTCAGAAATATGCAGGTTGTATGAGGTCACACCAAAAGCAAAAGTCTTCTATTTAACGCGTATCTCTGAATTGGAATAACGTAATTTCCTTCACCCAACTCCACCTCGTAACACCACACCTAATTTGCTCCCAAAATTAACACCCGCACCTTCGAGTACCTATCACCCAATCCCCACTTTCATTCCAGGGAGATGAACATTCGAACAACCTAGCTTTCTTGAATGATGAGGATCAAATTTTTTTTTTCCTGCATCCCTATCCTTGGTCCCTTCTCTAGGACGGGGGAGATAAATACCCTAGGGGTCAAGTTATATATGTGGGATATTGAAGAGGTGTGGATGGATTATTATATTTAGAATGCCGCAATCGAGTTTCTGAGTGGGGTGGATACGGCCTAATAAGGCACTTTAGAAGTCTGTTTTTGGTCCCCGAATAGTTTGGAGGTGTAGCTGAAATACGAGTCAGGGAATTGGAAGCTTATAACTTTTTTTTTCGGAAATATTTAATTATAATGGTGCAGACAAGAAGGAAATTGATATGAAATTTCGAAACATATAGAGTAGAAAACTAAACTAAATAAATTTAATCTATTGTTTTTCTTTTTTTTAAGAAAAAAAAATTCACTTTAGAAAAACGATTCCTTTTCAAATAATCAAAAAATCTAAGCCCACAAAGTTTTTAAAAATCCTACGATCTTCGCTAGCATTATTGTCTTCATTACTTGGTGAATACGACTTAAAAATTTTCCAATTAAGATTAATCATGTGTTTTTATAATTGATTAAAGTTGCAAATCCTGTTATAGAATAAAAATAAAACAAATTTCATAAAAAAACTGGTGTTCAACTAAATGGTTTGTCAATTGATTTCGTCAATGGTGCATATACGCACTATTTTACTTTCTAAATAAAGTATTACTTTCATGCACGAGGCTTTTTTTTTGTCCTTTGCATTTTATGCATATTTCAATGAAAATAATACCACATTTTACGAAATTTCTATGCTTGACCCAAAATGGGTTAATACGGTCAAAAGGTTAAAGGTTATTATTTACTGAAGGTATTGAAATCAAGCGCTGTAATAAACTAACATCGATGTTATGGGACCTATAAAAGAAATAAATAAGTACATTAAAAAAAAAGCTGACATTTTTTTCAAGTTTTAGAAGATATAAATTTCAAACAAAAAGAATTATCGAAAACAATTTTGAACCGAAGGCTTAATTTTATCAATGAATTTTTTTATTAAAAATCAAATCTAATTCGCAAAATAAAAGAAGAAACCAATTCGAATTGTCACCATGTTCTCGAGAATAAGTTTCTAAAACAGATAAACCTTGCGTTTCAAAACTGATTGTTTAAGTCATTATTAATTATTATAGTACTAAGCCACAATGAATTACTATTTTTCTCTTCTGTAATAAAGCTCAAATACTAGATTTAAATTTGCTAAAAGATATGGATAAAAAATATTAAAAAAATTTAAAAGACGCATAAAACAAAAAGAAACCATAATCCAAAGCCAGTGTTTCCAAAAATATAGATTTCCTGAAATAATTAAGATTTTTTTAAATTCACAGTTTCCTTTTAAATAGAGTTTTTTTTAAAACTAAAGAGGCCATGAACCATTTACAAAATCCCAGCTAATGGATCGTGGTATATAATGAACGACAAATCTAAATGAATATTTATGAATTCCGAAGTACTTAAACTCGTATATTTAGCATCACAAATCCGCTATTATTGACCTATATTGCGCAACGCTAATATGAATTTTAAGTTGTGAAGTTGCCATAATTAGTAGATCTGAAAAAAAAAAAAAAAACTGCTCAAGCTAATTTTTTCTTTTTTACCGCAAACACGTAATATTGAATACTTTTCGATATTTATTTTTCAAGGTATTAATATATTAAGCTCTTTTAGTTTGTCGTAGATCTGCAGCAGGGAAAATATTTAACCGAAAATATACAAAATTTAACTTGAATGTTAAATGATTCACTAGGCCTATATTTCGTTTTTTTTCTTTTCTTTCTGCATCAGGATGAATAATTCTAAAAAAGAAATTTGAGTTTCTTAATTAAAAGTAAAACTATCACATTTCTAAAAAGAACTCAAGACTACCCCCCCCCCCGCAATTCTTAAAACTCTTTACAATAATGAATTAAAAGGAATTCAGGTATTATAGGTATTCTAAAACTTTATTAAGTTAGGTAATTGAGCAATGTGTTCCCAAACAGAGCGAAAGATGGCGCTGCCTTTCCTTCACAGGAAATATAAGTATTAGAAGAAAATCTAGAAAGAGGAAGCGAAAAATTGTTAATTCTGAAATTTTCTTTTAAAAGCAAGTAGTGTAAAAGTACAAATGCTTTCACAATATGTTCAGGCTAATATTTTTCTGGCGGTTATGCTTTAAAAAAGAAAACTTAGCTGAATTAATAGTATATTAAATAAATAATCCCAAGACACTGAAGCAATAAGATATTGCTTGAATAAGAACTTCATTTGCCTCAAAAATATAAAATATTTGCTATTTATATATTTTTAAACCTGATAAAGTTTTTAATCAGGTAATATGAATTAGTACCTTAGGCGTTATCACGTATAGACTATTTTCGCCAAATCTGAAATTAAAGTTATAAGTGGTTCAAATTTAAGTATTTTTATTCGTTTTTTGGCTTGCAATAAGTATTTTGTCTTATTTTCGGAGTTATTTATGCAAGTACGGTAGAATAAAAAAAATAATGAATAAACTTAGTGAATAAAAATTAAAAATTTAAATGAATAAAACAAAATTTTTTTTTAAAGGTTTTTTACAAGCTTCTAAAATTAAAGAACTCCTCTTTTTCAAAACGGTTTCTTTTCCTCAAAAGTAATGTCGCGTGTATCTGAGATCCTTTCTTTCTTCTAAATAATTTATAACGAGCAACAGGTTTCTTCACCCGAGTATAAAAATTTTAGGGTTTAAGAAAAAAAAATCATACTTTCGAAAAAATATTCCCTAAAGCTACACCTTTGGACAGAAATTTTTGACAGCAATTTCGAGAAATATGGGTGTAAAGTTGAAACACGGCTAGATCATTGTATCTGCATGATTTTTTTTTAAAAATCACCAGCATGACTTTTTTCAACAGTGCAACAGGTTGTACTTTTAGTATCACCTGAACTAGCAAATAATGCATTGGTAGTTTTTAAATTTCTGGAAAAAAAACCCCTACTATTTTGGTTATATAAACACATTCCTAATTGTAAGATCTATATTAATTTAGATCAAACCTTCGCTTTTATTTGAAAGAAATTTCTCATTGAGCAACCAGTGCAGATACCTAATTCAGAACCAATTGTTGAAAACTGTTCAATGAATTCAATGAACTCACTTATGAGCCGACAGAAGTCGCGAAACCGTGTCATTGACATAATCCTAAAACCCATCCAATAATTCGTTGTCAGTTTCGATCCGTAAACAATTTCTCGAAACAAAAACACACTTTTTGAGCCGATGTTATTAAAAATAGAACATTGAGGTCAATTGGTCTAAAGGGATGGATGTTATACTTCCACCCACCAGCATGTCCGCGTCAAAAATTCTCTAATCCCGATTTAATGAAACAATTCTATTTGCAGAAGTTGCACGCTTAATCCCAGACTTTCCCGCGGGAGGTCACATGCCACAAAGAACTCCAGTGACATCCTCGCAGTTTTAATCAAAATACATATTTTTAGCTGCAGTCCTCATTATTGGCTTTTCCTCTTCATAAGGTGGGGGGAATTTTAAGCAAAAATTATGACTCTGTTGAAAGGTTGGAACGGAAGAATAAGCTGTAACGGATAGAGGGTTTATTAACTGCGTCCGTCGCTGAAGCGGACAGCCTTAATAGCAGGTGTGAATTTCACCAAATCTTAAAAGCTTTGTATTAATTTTATAAAGAATTATCGTAGTCAATTCTCATTAAGAAAGCTTGTAGTGCATGGAACCATGATATCGCTCAAACTTGATAAAATTTTAATTATGGTGAGAAGCTGAACCACATTATTTTTTTGAAATTAATTACACGGTATTAAGATTCGTCATAAATGGTTTTGTTTAACACCTCATGAAAGTTGCAGCAAATTTGCACCGTATTATTATTCTATTATGAGATTTTAAATGGAAACATGGCTTTATTTAACACCTCATTAACATAGAAGCAAATTTGTACTATATTATTCTAGATTCTGATATTATGTCTCTACGTTGAAGTGACTTTTATGAGACCTCGAACGGAAACATGGTTCGATTTAACACTCATAAGAGTTGCAGCAAATTTGCACTGTATTATTGCCCAAAATATCGATATTACCACTAAAAGTCGAACTGATTTTTATGAGATTCTTTTCCGATTATAGTGATTGTCAGAAAATGAGAGAAGAAAGAAAAAAAAAAAAAAAAAAAAAAAAAAAACGCTATATCACTAAATGCGTGATTAAAAAAAATCTCTGTAAAATAGTACGATATAAAGGGTACATTAGTCCCCATTTTTTTATAAAAATATTCTTAAAAATTTCATTTAGTTTTATTGTTACTTCTTCCAAATGCAATCTCTGATAAAACATCTAAAAATATTTATTTTATAGGTTTATACTTATATATAAATCTAGAGAGGTTCTAATTTCCATGCTGTATACACTTCCAGAAACATCGGATCAGTGTGAAGATTTATTGTAACCTTAAGTGAACCATAATATCGTTATCATGTGATCAAATTATGCAATGAGCTGATTTGAACGATAATATTAATCTACTTGGTACCATATTAAAATGGCATTAAATTTGTGCCATATTATCCAAAGTGCACCGAAATTCGGCCTTTTTGATTCATTCAATTATTACTTTAGTGATTTTTTCAACCATAAATCTAATCTTTATACTATGAAGAAGTAGCTACAATCTATTCAATCTAAAATTTTAAGCTGCATTTACCTACTGCGCAAATTGTGATCCTGACTATACACATTATGTGTATAAACGCAATTCACCAATCAGATTCTCAATCATTGGGGGTTTATCGTTGATTTATTGATCAAATTTAGCAAATGATTGGTTCATCATCGAGGCGCATGATGTACAAATCTTGCTTACAAACCTTTATAAAATGAATGTAAAGTAAATATTCTTGTTAGGGAAAATCTTGGGGCCACTAATTTAATATTCTGCCCATAGCCTTAGCTACTCGTAATCGGATACACATTCGAATGTGCCTTATAATTAGGTACAATATACTCAGATGCTAATTTATTGAAATATATGCATATAAAGGCAGCGTGCAAAACACCAAAAATAAAACCTATGTAAAATATACATTATAATACATAAATCATTAATTGAATGAAAAACTGCATTAAAAATTACTTTTTGATAAAGCATACAAAACATAGAAAAGTAGCAACATAAAAAAAAAATAATTTTTACGCATCAATGGGAAAATTGCAAGTTTAGAATTGGTTTAAACTTAAATATTATGAAATAATTGCCTTAACTTCAGAAGCCAGAAAGAAAGACAATTTATTAAATAAAAAGCATTTTAATTAAAGCTAGTTCTAGATAATTTTAATAATAATAATAATAATAATAATAATAATAATAAAACAATTATGGAAAGATCAGTTACAACCATTTAATGTATAATGACTACAATTATTGTCATGTCAACTATCGTTTGCTCTTATCTTCCTTTGTTATCGTTTTCTTTTTTTTTAATCCACCAATATTATTTAAGTTTTTCAGTTGACACTGTGGTTGAATGAATTGACCGTTAAGGGACATTCGGTTAAATTTAGTAACGAAGGGTAAGAGAAATACCACTAAGGAGAAGGCAACAGGTGTTTTCCCATGGCCGTCACGGTGCAGCGAGTGCCCTCAGTCGGCGCACTTTCCAGAACACATCTTCCTGTCTTTTGTTTTTTACTTGTATATTTTAACAATCTTTTGTGGTGGCAACGGTTCACTGATTTGGCGGGTTTTTCTTGAGCTTCGCCAAACATCTCATGCGGTTGATTTCTGTTTGAGTATCTTTTCTCCCTCAGGCGGAATCGGAAATAAAAGTGTTTTATTTAAAGCAATTAAGAAAACAAAGAATACTTAGTTAAATTAATCACTACCGGAGGATGGTTGTCACATTAAAGCTTGTAAGTTATAAATCACTATAAGATTCTTAAGTTCTTTAATGAGAAGGCAATACAATTTATCTTCCATATACCGTTATTTAATGACCATTAGAATAAATTATTTATTGTTTTAAATAGGATACTTTGACCTTATAGGGTTAGGATCAGCTATAGAAAAAGTAACATTATTTTCAATAATAGAACTGCCATTTACTCTTTGCGGTCATAGTAAGTTTATACATAGTTGTCATGTCGGGATAGGCTGGTTGGTAGGGCGTTGGGACCGGGTGAGTTCGATTACCACCAGCCGAATAATCCCCGTGTAGTAAATGGTGGCTGGTGATCGTTAAATCTGTCGGGTCACAAAGTCCACCATGTTTCCATAACAAATCATACTTTTGGGGGTACGGAATTGGAGATTTCTCGTTCCCTGGTTCAGGTCAAAATTATGATCTGTGGATGAATGAATATATGTATGGATGGGTTCACCCTATGAATGTTCAAATTTTATGTAATTTCAAAGCCTATCGGTTAATGTATAGCCTATCAATATATTTTTAATGAAAAATTTTTTTTACCAGTATGATTTCTCCAGAGTTGCATTGTTTTATTTTAAATATTTTTAGTCAAGTTTTCCAAGGGAGAAGACAATGTGAATCTGTAGAACTTATTGGCAATTATTCATTTGGTGCTATTTTAAATACAGTGTTTATAATTTTTAAGTAATGTAAGCATTATAGTAATTTCATTAATTTAAAATACTACTAATAATAAATTTTCAAATTAACGAAAAAAACACATTGTCAAGCTGACAAAAATAATGACTTAGAAGTAATAAATCAGTTAGAGATTTACCATGAACATTTATTTAATGTCCTAGCTTGCAATGTTAACTTTTCCTCAAAATAATGATAATAATTTCATAAAATATTTAAATTTTTCAAATTAAAATTAAAAAGCTAAACTTAATATTTATTACTAATGTCTTAATTAAAAAATTTGAAAATACATAAATATGTAATATTTAGGATGGCTCAGAGAAGAATTTTTTTGAAGATGTAGTAAATATAAGACCGGGCCAAACGTGTTCGACTTTAGAAACATATTATGGGAATAAATCACTGGGTTATGCACACATTTTCTTTTTAAGTTCTTACAAGATAGCAATCCTTTTGAATAATCACAGTTTTCTAATTACCTCGTATCGCGGTATAAGCTTATACAGTTTCGAAATTTAAATTAATTAACCTTTTTGAGCAGCCATACAAGATGGGAAAAATATTTAACCAAACTATTTTTTCAAACATTTCCTTCCGAACACTTACACCAGACAAATCCTTCGCGAAATCCCAAAATTTTTAAAAAATTACAAAACGCGATAAATCACCAATATAAAAATGCTTTTTGAAAATGACAGCAGTCGAGGAGACACGAAAATCCTTGTCCGAAACTGCAAAAATCAAAAATACATAAACTCATTTTTTTGTTTTGTTTTCTTCACTCTGTCCTTTAGAAAAGTAATTACTTTATCAAAGACAATAACCCTGGGCTTGAGATTTCTGGGCACAAAGCCAAGAAGAGAGGGGGGATTTTTCGAAACAAGATGGGCCAAATTAACCACCCCTTTTCCATTACAAGGGAACTTTTAGGAATAAAAGCATAAAATGGGGGGTCTGAAACTTATGAATAATGATGAAGCCTCGGTCGTCCAAGCGTAACGGACATTGTTGTAGAAGACCCCCAATCTGCTTGGAACGTAATTCCTATCTTCCTGTGTTCTGTTCTCATAAGTATGCATATTGGCGCATCACAAGTCACTTCGTTTGCTTCATATTCTGTGTTACCCTCCCCCCTTTTCGTCATGCTGCTAATAAGGGAACCGAGATTTCACGCGTTTCGAGTCCTGCTTCACCACTAATCCTGTCTCTTTACAATGCATTACTTGGTAAGATTTTGCTATGAATATGTCGCCAAGTAATGACGATTTTGGCGATTTAACATTTTGTTAGATATTTCATTATCAGTTGAAATTAAATGCGGAAGTAGTTAAAGCTGTTTATTTAATCATAATATGCTTTTATGGCTTTGACGATTATTTGGTCATATAATTATTTATGAACGATAGTAAGAAAGAGCTGAGTAAAATAATTCATAATGTTATTAATACAAAGCAGTCTCTTTGATAGATCAGTGAGACCATTACCAGAAATTGAACAAATTGCTCAATTTAAACAAATACAAACTTCTACTAATAATAAACGCTTTTATCAACAAAAAGTTTTTTTAACGAAATTTTTTTAACGCTATTTTATTCATATTTATTATATCAAATACATTTATAGCTTCAGAGGGATTATTTCATTTATAATTTTGAATAAGAATTCGGAAATAGAAGAGGCGATGCAATGGTAGTTTTTAATGCTTCTCCTTATGTTAAATAAGACATTAATAGCTTAATTTTGGTTTATTTTCATTATTTTTTTTATATATTTTTTTTATAGCGACACGGTGAAGAAATGCGATTCAATGAGCAAAGAGAAAAATATATAACTACTGAAAGATTAAAAAATAAGTAAGAATAATAATATGCCACATAAGCAAAAGCAGCTAAAGTTTCCGAGGTTAGGAGGTTGAGAAATAAGACACTGGCTTTACAAACTGACAAGAAAAAGATCGTGTCTTCATTTCACTTTCATGTATAAAGTATTAACTATTATTATTAAGTCAGTATTAAAGCTTTTATTCGATGAAAATAAGATGTATCGAAAGAAAAAAAAATAGATTGATGAATGAATGACTAATTTTAAAAATTTAATAACATCTAATAAAGGTAAAGATTTAATGCATTTACATAGTTCTACAGCATATAATGAATTATTGGGCTTGAAATAAGGAGCAGAACTGAGAAATAAAGTAAGACTTTGAAACAAAGCCGTAATTTTGATAAAAAAATTTATGCAAATAGGTGAATTATCTCGAAACAGAGGAAATTCAATTTATCAACTTTAATTACCAACAAATTTGAGTTATCGCTTTATTAAAATATCCCAGTAATCAAAAGCCACCTTTTTCAACTTTAAATTAAAAATATATATTAAATCTAATGAACGTTTCGCATATAATTCGCACCGAACCCTTTAATTGGAAAAGTTCACCTAACGAAAACGACTTTTCTCCACAAACGTTTGACGATTTGGAAGCAAAGGTGTGGGAGAGAGCACCCTGATTATCTACTTTAATGGTAATTCGAATTACATTTACAAATGATCATTAAACTTAGTACCACCGAAGTCAAACAGCTGTAAGTACATATTCAGCTGGGGCTCGACTCCATTTATCGCCAAGAATGGTGGTTTAAAAGTACCACAGGGAACAAGCAAAATACTGTAAAATGAATACAGGCGAAAGGGGGTTTCCATTACTTTTTTATCCAGTTTGGGGGTGGCGTGGGCGCTTTATCATATTTCCAGATTGTCCCCTCATCTTTCCAACAGCAGTTACAACGAATCCATCTACCCAAGCAGAGGTAGCACAAAATGACGATTATTATCAGGAAAAGGGGTGATTCAAAGAGGGGATCATGAGAGGGGGAATAGGACAACGGTTTGCATAGAGGACTGTCCATTAATTATGCATCATTAACGTTACAATGTCCGGAAGAAAGTAAGGGTAGCAGAAGCAGCGACCTGCCATAATGAAGCCTTGCATCATTTATTAGCGACATTAATATGGCAACGCTAGTTTCCAGGGTCCGTTTAAAGGGATAGACCACCTTAATTATGAAGCCCCAGTGGTGTTTTATTAGTTTAAGCATCAGCGAGAGAGAAATAATGACCTTCAATTTAGCCCCGGCAAAACAGGATTGAGAGAGTTTTTTTCCTCTTCTTTCTATTATGGTTTTCTTTTGAATATACACTCCTTTTAAAGGCAATTGTCTACATAATTGAACTCTGAATTCGGAGATACAGCTATGGAAAACACAGAAGTGCATAGAGGGGTTGATTTTTTCAGTTAACCGGATGCAAATTATACCATTTCTTTTCTTTCCTTTTTTTGGGCACAAGTTTAAATAATTTGGTAACTTTTCGCTTGCTGCTGATTAATAAAAAACAACCAAGTTTTATTTTAGAAATTGCTTTTGGCTAATAAGTGACATTTTTTTTAAAGAAATTTATACGAAAACATATTGATATTTTACTGTGTGAGGCATGATAAAAATATTTTACTTACGTTCATTACATAAACATATTTCGCGTAATGCTAGGTGATAAGCCAACACCTCCCACATAAGAGAAAACCCTAGCTTGGATCAATTTAGTAATTCCTACTTAACGAACATAAACTTCACAGTGGAGGTAAAATAAGTAAGATGTCATTACGTTTGGACTACTAAAGGATCAAATGTCTTGTTTATGGTAAATCATGCTAAGGTCTCATCTCTTCTAGAAGGTATTGGCTAAGTTAGCTGCCGCTTTCCATCTCCAATGATTGTAACGCAATAATTGTTTTTTTCTTAGCATAAAGCAGTTTCTGCTACAAAAGTTGAAATTATTTAATTAAAATAAACGTATTAATGCTTATTTAACCAATTTTCTTGGAACATTTCCTTATAAAATATAAACTTAAATAAATTTTATTTAAGTATTTTCTAACATTTAGAAGCATTTTTTTGTTCTCCAACTTAATCCAGGCATCTCTTTATATTTGACCAGTATATTGAATTTACTTTCTATCTCACTTTGTTTACTTTAATTCTTCTCTTTTGTAAAATCGTCTTCTTGAAATATTTTTTAGTCAAGCTGCGCATAAGTTCATACTAATTAGAAATTTAATCATTTAATGATTTATTTGAAATCAAATGATTATTCAACTATTTTACAGCTCTTGTTAAATTTCAATCACCAAGTATTTCAAAAATAAAAAAGCAAATGGGTATTTTGTATCAGTTAGAAATATCCTTTTTTTCCTATCCAGCAAATTCTAGGAAGAAAAAAAAAAGAACATTTTTCGAGTATTTTGAATTTTACCATTTTACTTTAATCCGATAATCTCCACGGTATATAGTTTCAGAAGAAAATAGATGCATTATTTGACGTGTAAAAGCGAAAAAAAATAATAATCCGAAAACGGAGAAAAATGGTTTTGTTTCACTTGTTTACTTTATTTAGCTTTTCCGGCTTACCTATCCGTTTCCATTTTTGCAGACGTATAGATATATATATCTCCTCTTCAGATCCTTGCTTGAGGATTAGAGAAAAACAGAGAATCGAATGTTCCAGAACCTAATTATGCCAACGGAAAAACAAAAGATCCAAGGAAATGATTTCCCTCGCCAAGATGGAACATCGGAATGAAAAAAAAAAGTATTAAAAATATCAAGTCTTCCAGAGAGAGGCTGTACTAAAGAGCTTAAGAAATCGAAGTTAAATTGAAAATGTTCACATCGCCAGGGCTCCTTTACGATGAATATATTTTTTCTTCTGTAGAATTTTCGCAGAAATATTTATTTTTAATTAAAAGTAGCCTAGTTTTTTTCTTTGCTTTTTCATGTGCGCGTGTCTCTGTTTCAGTTTTCCATTTTAGTTTTTAATTCTGGTGTACGCAAATGTATTTCTTGAAACTTGAATTTTTGTTGCTTTATAAAATAGGGGGTTGGGGAAGCAAAACGTAAGTAAAAAAAAAATAAATAAAAAGATTTCTGTTAAAAGTGAGATGTTATGTTTCAAAAAATACTTTCTAATGCAAAAATACAAATGTATAAGGGATTAAATATAAGCTAAAAAATTGAAGTAAGGTTGCAAAAACTTAATATAGTTAAAGAGAGTATTATTAAAATCTTCGATTTAAGCAAAAAAGAAACTAGAATTAATAAAATTTTTAAATTTATAATAGCAGTGCAATAAATATAAAATAGCATTGTATATATATATATATATATATATATATATATGCTATTAACTTCATTATTCAGTTATCATTTAATTTTAGTTAAAACAAGTCTATCAATCAAAGTTGAGAATAAATTATTAACTGGTTTTCTGAAAACTGGTATTTTTGAATTGGGATTGATATCACATGTTATTTGGATTAAACTGTTTTTCAAAGTTCCAAATTTTATCTTTTTAATAGTTTATAATATATTAATATAAAAATTAACGTCAAAATTGTAAAGGTAAACATTTTAACTATAAAAATTTTTTTGCAATCAAATTTAAATGAAGTTTCAAATTTTTTTTTAAAATTAACAAATAAAATTTAAAAAGAATGTTACATTAAAATTTAACAATTCCAACGCTAATTTTTTTTTTTTCAAAAAAAAAAAAAAAAAAAAAAAAAAAAAAAAAAAAAAGTTGAAAACTGATAAAACACTTTTTTTTTCTTCTAAGAAACTTTTCTTAAAAAAATAAATAAGACCAAATAAACTACTGCTTGATTTGTTTGATACTTTTTTCCACAAATTACTATTAGCATAAAGAAGTTTTAATAAAATAAAATGAATACAACCCAATACAGTAAGTTTTTAGAGAATTCATGAAATAAAATTACAGGTATTAACTATACTATACAAAAAAAACGTAATAAGAATAATTGGTTTGTTCCATTAGTACCTGTACCCACACTACATGAAAACTTCCAGATTTTTTTTATTGCTTGCATCTAACTTTAATGACCGTAGTCAATCTAAAAAAAAAAGAAAAAAAAAAAAGAGTTCTATTATGCTCCACCCCGTAGAATACAGATACTGTTGTTATTCCTTCGAAATAACATTCCTGGAACGTTACGTTTTCCGACTTTAAGTCTATAAATCTTTCACAGCCATCTACTTTCCTACGTACGAAATCGAAAACACGCGGCATACACGCCCCATTAACACCCTCCCTTTTTCCAATGCTTTTTCGAATGTTTATTTATTCGATGCTTTATCAAGTCTTCCATCCCCCCTTTTTTTATGATTTCTTTTTTTGGGTTTGTGCTTATGATCATTATTTCTCCGGCTTTTCTTGCATTTGCATTCAAGAGCATTTGGAACTCACACGTGGTTCCCATTGCTCATCGAGAATTATGTACGCCACAATAACCGGAGTTTTGGGCGTCGATTGAGGGGGTGTTGGATCTAGGGTGGGGGTCTTAGGGGGAGAAAAAGAAAACGAAGGAAAGGTTTCTGGATGCTCCAGCTAAAATGATGATTTTTCATCAAATATGATGGAGAAGTCTAATCAGAATAAACTCTGCGTTTCGCCCAGAGGTGAAGTGGTACAGTTTTGATACTGATGCCTATGCTATTAGCAGTTGCTTGAACCATAATATCGTTCTACTAAATTGAACAATATTATCTTTATTATTAACTCTCTTATCATTTAACTTTATTATTGATTACACGATGGCGTGATTTAATTTAAACGCGGTGTAATTAAGCACGTCATTAATGTTAAGCGAATTTGAGCAGTATTATGGTTCGAGGAACTAATTGGTTCAAGGTTGAACCCATTTTGGTTAAAAACTAATCTATTCCGATTCAACATCTTTACCGAACGGGCAATATATGCCAGCGTTTTGGCCTATGGAATAGAATTCTTTACAAAACCAATACAGTGTTATTTTTTATTAAAATATTGGGGTAAATACTATGATATTAATACTACTTCGTGGAATTTTTTAACATCAAGAACATAATTAGCTCTCTTTGCATAACTTACAGTACAGAGTTCGTTAATTTCGTGACTATAATACCATTTCCTTCGTATCCATTAACATCGTGAATGCTTAGCGACGTTTACGCGTAGATTTCTTCAACATTGTCAAAGTTATACCATTTTTAAACGATTTATTTCTGTGAATTATTCAACACTGTAAATGTTATGCTATGTTTAAACGATTTATGGCTAAGAATTTTTTTACGTCTAGATTGCCATGTCACTTTTTGTTCTTGATTCAGGACAACAAAACGAACTTATTACGTAAGGTAACTCAATAAGATGTATAAATTTTAAAATATAACAGAACGTGATGTAATAGAAGACTTTTCGAAAAAGAACATAGTGAAGGACCATCCTCAGTGGCGTGCAGAGAGGAAAGAATAGGACAACGGCTCCACACGTCGAGTTAAAAGGGATAATTAACATCTTAAGGACGCTTATAATTTAAATTTTTTTTATTACATAAAAATTTAGCTTAAAAACTTATTTAATGAAGCAAAACATAAAAACATTTCTTACAGATATAATAAGTAGTTTTCAAGTCACTATAATTTAATTATTTTTTTACATCTAATAAAAATTAACAAAATTTCGTTTGAACTAATAATTTTTTTTATGTAGAATAATTTCTTGGTAGATTTACTTAAAAATAATTTCAAATATGGATTTAGACTTTTCTGAAGTCATAAATATTGTTGCATTTTTTTTCTTTATAATTAAATTGGTTTAGTTCCTCTCTACAAATAACATGATGATACTAATTCCTTCTCAACTAATAACATTATACTATTTCTCTCCGTGTTAACAGCATTATGATACGATTTTTCTCTCAACTAATAGCATTATGATACTATTCTCCTCTCTACTAATAACTTTGGGATTAACATTTCTTCTTTACTAATAACATTAGAGGCAGTAATCAAGTAATTCGCCCCTATCATATTTACACCTAGCTACGCCACTGGCCTCAAATCACATATAAACAATCATAAATTAAAAAAAAAAAAAAAAAAAAATCACAGATTACTAGTTTAAGTATGCAGCCTCAGTAAAATGAAATTTTTACTATATACTAACCCTTTTAGTAATATTTTAACAAAACTTAGTAATTAATATATTGCATAAGAAATTATTTATGAAAAAAAATTAACATTTACAGAATAATTTAAAATTGAAAACAAAACAATTAAAATCCGCAACAAGTAATAATTAGAAATTTTTTTTTTGAAGGAATAAAATATTTGAGTTTAAAAAATCTTTGTATTTAATGTTAATTCTTAGCGCATAAATAGCTAATAAAAAATAATTAAACTTCCTAAAACATAATTTTTTTTTTAATTTTTAAGCGAAAATAAAGGGAGTTTAAACATACTGTTTTTTCCAAACCAATAACGTAATGGACTTGTTTCACTTTTACCAGGGAATTCTGGGAGAAAAATTGCTTCCAAAATATTCTCGACTCTTTGAAGAATAAATCTTTTGCCCGAAATTCAATTTACAAAAAAATTTTTTGGTTCCTTTTTCGCTTTATTCATCCCATACCATCCTTTTTCTTTTTCCCCATTACAAGCATTTTCACCAGCAGTTATTCAATAAAAACTTGTTTCTTATCAGCAGAAGATTTAAATTTTTCTCACTATTGTTTCTGTTTTTCTTTTCTTCTTCATTCACAAATTTTATTGATGATGCTTTATAGTAGACGACGTAACAAATGAATTTTTTGCTGGCGTGCGAAGGAAACGAAGTTTGTAATAAATTTGTATTTCAAAAAGGTATTGAAAATTATGACGTATCTTTTATAATGTTGCGTGTGTGTAAAGTGTAAATAAGTTTATATTTTGTAACATTTAAAAATAGAAAGAAATTTGTTTTTGGGTAGTACTGGAAAGTGGGAAAAGTTTCTACTTGAGTAGTATTGGAAAATGTGTAAAAGTTTACAAAGCGTAGTATTGCGAAATAGAAAAAGTTTACAAAGCGTAGTATTGAAGAACAGAAAAAGTTTACTAAGTGTAGTATTGCAAAACGGATAGAAGTTTTCAAAGCGAAGCATTGCAAAACAAGAAAAAAAAGTTTATTAAGCGCACTATTGCAAAATGGGAAAAAGTTTATATTGTGTAATCTTACAAAGGGAAAATAAGTTTAGAATACCTGAGATAGCAAATTGGAAATGAATTTATATTTTGTAATGTAATATAGAAAAGAGCAAAAACATCGATACTGTAAAATAATGCAAAGTGAAAATAAGTTAACATGCGAAAAAGAATTAAAACGAATTTTAATTCTTGGTGAAAAGAATTTTTGAAAAAGAATTTAAAAATTTGTTTATCCAAAGATAATTCCATGCAAAAAATAACTTTTAGCAAATATCTATTATTTTTAATATTTTGTTTAATATTAGTTCAATAAATTTTGAATTGTGAGGTACATAGTTTTTTGCATCAATTTAAAGTATCTAATTTCCGTTAATAGTTAATAGTTAACATTCTTTATAGTTAAGTATATAATTTCACTTAATAGTCTTTAAAGTTCAAGAGGGTAATCTCTAATAGGCTAATCAATCAACACAGGTGATATTTTAAGTTATATCTAACACAAAATCTTTTTTTCTCTGAATAAACATACCGTTTTCGTATGTTCATTCAGAGAAGGTACGTTTTTGTGTTTGATTTCGTAACTTAAATACATCGTCTACACTTATTAATATTTGAGATCAACTTTCTTTGCATATTTAAGATCACCCTCTTGAACCATTGAGATTGATATCTAGAACAAGATCCGATCATTAGATCAGAATCCGCTCAGATCAGATGATTTTTTTATGTACGCATGTAAGTATGAGGCACGAAATTTTTTCAAATTGGTAAAAGGTTATTTAACAATCTTTTCTTCAGAATCTATTATAGTCAGTAATAAATGAAAATAAAACGACAAATTTTTTACCGGCTAAATTTAATCATTGGAGGAATTAAATACAATAGTGCGACAATTCTAGAACAATCTCTAAACTGAATCTTAGTAGATCTATAAAGGGTACTATTAAGTCTCGCCTGGCTTAAAAGGATTAAATAAATTATAAAAATAAAACGAGCTTTGTGTCGTTAGAAAAGACTATATATAAATGAATAACTCAATAATCTAGGGTTAAGAATTACATCGGATGTTTATTTCAAAATGGTACGGAAGACAATTCTCTTTTAGAGGAGGGTAGGTTCACAAATAAGAAAAGTCTAAAAGCTAAGACGATATATTCTGGGGCCACTTCTCCACTTTAGAGAACGTTCCTTTCCGAGTAATCGGATTTGGGAAGACTTCCTGGATTCTCTACTCCCCTTTTCCTTTTTTTTCCCCGTGGTTCTCGGCCTAAATCCGCCGTCTTACTTACTATACCGGCTTTTATACAGAGGAACGATTACACTTAATCAACTAATAAAAGTTGGAGCCGAAACGAATTTCGAAAGCAATAAGTAGCCAAGGATCTTGGAAGTTTGCTTCTGCCCGTTACTTCCTATCCACCTGGGGCTCGTGGAGGAATTGTTTGTAGCTGGCTATAGTTTCCGGCATAGCCTAGACTGAATTGTTAATTTGGCGAAGTGCACTGGAGATCTTCATCTTCTATGCATTTCTACGCGTGCAGTTTTGTGCTAAAGCCGAAGAATTTGAAACTTTAGTCAATACTTTTTGAATGCTGTTGTAAGAATGCTGGCTGCCTACTTTAGACTGAAAAGCAGGAGAAACTCAAGTTCTGTACCAATTTCACAAAACCTTCACAAAATAATTCAGTAAAGATTTTTTACTCTATTTATTTATTGGTCTTTTAGTTTCAGATTGAATTTTACCATCTATCCAAAACTAAAAATTGCTACTAAATAAAAACTTCAACAAAATAATGTATAAGTTTTGGAGAAAAGTTTAATTTTGCAAAACCAATGTAATCCGAAGAAAACTTTTGCAATTTTGAAACACAAAATCTCCATAAAAATGTTTTTATAAGGAATTATTATTTTATTTATTTATTTTGGTGTACTGGTTTTATTGTGAAATTCTTAAACCTATCTAAAAGTAAAAGATTGCTATTTCACCTTCCAATTTTCAGACACTTTACAAATTTTTTATCAAAATTTTGAAACTTTATTTGTTTCTAAAATGAAACCTAATAAAAATTTTAAAAAAGAAAGGAAAATGATTCTTAAAGCTAGAAATACAATCGTAGTCTTTTAAGACTGTTTTGAAATTACAGGTGACCATCTTGCTTATTCATTAAGACATTGTATGTTAAATGAGTAATTCCAAGAAATAGAAGTGCTAAGATGTACTTAACAATATAAAAATTTCCCTTTCTTCATAAATTATAAAAGGCAAAAAAAGTCGATATGTTTAGAGTGCTAAAAAATAGGCACACATTCTTAATACCCGCTAGGCTTGAACAAAGAAAACAAAACATATTTTAAGTGGAAAACACAAAATTGGCAATGAAAAAACGAAAAATAAATGGTGAAGTTTTTTTTAATGAAAACCGCGGAAGTCGAGATATATTTTCTTTTAGTTTTATTTTCCCACTTTTTTTTATTTTTCATTTTTTCGCTATCAACTTCGCGTTTTCTGTTTCAAATCTTTTTCTGCTTTCCTCATTTCCGCTTAGCGAATCTTGAGAATTTGCGTCTATTTTTGGGCACTCAAACATGTCAACCTTTTCCACCATTTTATATTTCATGAAACAAGTTAAGCTTTTAAATTAGTAAATATATTGTTTGTCATGGTTCGTTCGAAGTTTTATGTTCTAAAATATTACAAATTATCGTGCGTTACATCCAAGTATTGCTTCTAAGCCATACCGCTTATTAAATTCTTCTAAATTCTATTTTAATCATGTCTATTTTAATTTTAAAACACCGTGACTTAGGAGTGTTTATTCAAATTTGACTGGTTATGATGTTCATATAATTGAAGGATAGTTTCTGCGAAAATTTGGCATCAAATAATTCTAGTCAATGCTTCCATTCACAAACATATGCATAAACGAATAAAAACTGAATCGCAAATGTAAATTTTTTTAAACCAAAACAGATGAAAAAGTTCATTTCACTTTCTCATATCGAAACACAAGAATTAGTTCTAATAAATCTTCCACTCACGCTTAGGTAACAGCGTAGAAAACACCAAAGGAACACGAAATTCACTCGAAAACGGTATAAAGTAAAATTCTATCACTTTCTGCATTCCCGGCTGACTAAATTCTTAGAAAACTGCTATCAAAATAAACGAGAACACTCATCCATGAAAAATGTTAAATAAGAAACAGACGATAAAAAAAAATATTCCAAGTCCGACTCGCCCAAGTGGACCTGTTTAAGTATTTATTATTCGAATCCTCCCACTAAAATAGAACCACACCACGGTTCGATAAATATAACCGGAAATTCAGTTTGTTTGGCATATGTTTTGGTAAATTTCTTTTTATGATGTTTAATAATAAAGACTATTATTTTCTCTTTCTATTTTTTGGCCAATTGTTCGAGAAGTAATTTTTTCTGGAGAATTTAAATGCTTTGTTCTTTCGATGTTTTTGATTTAAAATTGTATTATATCCTTTGGCTATAATTATGTTTTGATAGAGTCTTCTTTTTTTCGTGTCTTGTAATCCAAAATTATTTTTGTTTTCAATCTAAGGGAATTATTTTGCAAATAAGTTTTCTGGAGGAAGGATTTGTTTATTTTTCTTCTTTCTTAATATTTTGATGTTGCTTGTTGTGGTAACAATTCTTTCATTGAATAAATAAACAAAAATGGATTAGATGGAGAGGCATGCTATTATTTTCAAATCAAGAATAAATAAAATGAATTTTGAAAATAATTTCAAATATTATAAAAACTTCGTTGATAGAGGATTTCCTTTAAAGAGATTTCAAAATAAAAAGTTGTTTTTCTATTATGTAATGAAAAACTTTATAATTAATTTTTGAAATGTATATAATTGAATAAACATAAAAAAAGATGAAAAGGATGATGTAGTGGAAAAGGATGAACAAGAAAGATATTCTACATATTTTTAATGAAAATTTTTTAGGCATTCCAGAGAGACATGTTTAAGGCATTCCAGAGAGACATGTTTAAGGCATTCTAGAGAGACATGTCTAAGGCATTCTAGAGAGACATGTCTAAGGCATTCTAGAGAGACATGTCTAAGTCATTCTAGAGAGACATGTTTAAGTCATTCTAGAGAGACATGTCTAAGGCATTCCAGAGAGACATGTTTAAGGCATTCCAGAGAGACATGTTTAAGGCATTCTAGAGGGACAAGTTTAAGGCATTCTAGAGAGACATGTTTAAGGCATTTTAGAAAGGTATGTTTCAGGCATTCTAGAGAGATTTGTTTTAAGCATTCCAGAGAGACACGTTTTACTTATTTTGGAGAAGTTCGTACGTGCGAACTTTTCCCGATAAAATGGAACTTAATTTTTAATATTTAAAGTGGTAGTAAATTTTACGACTCCTATTTTTTATTTGCGACTTAATGAATTTGAATTATAATGATTTTTAAGCACCGCTATAAATAATTTAAGCAAGATCAAAAACCTGTAAATCGAGCAAAAAAATTTTAAGTTTATAAAAATTTATAATTATTTAATGATAATTATTTAATAATTTATAATCATTTAATTTTTATGTTAAGATTTTATACTAAAATTGTACATTAAAATTTTATATTCTTATGATAAAAATTTAAAACGAAATACTTTATTTGATATATTAACATTGTGAGGTACTTGGTTGCCTCAAAGCGATAAAATATTTTAACCCTTTCTGGTACAGGACTTAATCATTTTCAAATTCAAAATTCACGTCCAAATAAGTGAAAGATAAACACAAAAAAATAAAAATTTTGTTTTAATCAAAATTTTAATTGATACGAAATATATAAATAAAATTCAGAATCTCCCAAATATGCCTTTAAAAATGGTTTGAATAAAATATTCTTTCATATTTAAAACAAAAGTGCCATTTTCACTTCAATTTGAGGCATAAAATGAAATTGAATGACCTCTAATGCAATGAGTTGTGATCTGTAAAAGTCTGTTTTTCATAGAAGAATGCAGTGATTACAGTTACCACATGAATGTTTTTATTTGTTGTAATTTGATTTTTTATAACAAAAATTAATAAAACATTAAAAAATTATTGAAAATGCGCTACCTCCATTTGAAACATAATGACAAATAAAGTACATCTGTAATTAGGACAGATGCATAAATAGGATAAAAAAAAAAAACAGAAAATTTCTGTCAAGACACCATAATTGTGTCTCATTGTGATATATTATATTAATAAGGATACATAGCTATGCCATAGAGACGCCACAGATCTAAAACAACGCATCATTTCAAGATGAATCAGAATAATTTGCGTATCAGATCGGAATTATCAGCAACATTAGTAGAGAACGAATCCGTCAGCTGTTTTGTTCTAGAACATTTAAACTGACTCACACATTTGCTTGCTGCCACAACATTTGGGATCGGGAGGATTCGAACAATCGAACGTTCGATTACAGGGGGATTTTCTCTGTAATGAGAAATACAGTTTGGGGATGATGGTCATTCTCTCCACAATATTCGTAGATGACGAATGTTAGTAGATAGTGGACCTTTGGGGCGTTGCAAACTATTGAGTGCGGGTTAGACTATTCAAATAGCCCGGGCCATTCAAACACACTTTTGGTGAATATTCCGTGGTTGGTTTAATCAATAAAACAATAATAGAGTGCGTCAATGAGTGGTTGTAAAGGACTGTAAGTAGTAATTTCATGAAGGGTGACTTAATTGGTGTCTGTAATAGCAAGTGATTACTCACGAAGGTAGGCGTCATCCATGGAAAATTATGGAGTTAAAAGATAATATAGGGATATTGTCGTGCAGTTTGCCTTTGAAAATTTCTGTCCCGATAAAGCTTTAACCTTTAAAGTTAATAAAGCTTAAACCCAATTAAATTCATTTAAAAACAAATATTTTAAAGTAAAATTATTGTTATTTAGAAACTTTAAAAATATTTAAAAAACAAATTCTTTCAACAGGTTAGTATTTCAAAATTTAATTTGTTACAAAAAGTCATGAAGCAATGATATTTCTAACCAGTTAAATCGGGACATAAACTGAAATTTACATTTTCCTGTTTTCAGTTGAGTATAATGAAAATTTAATCCAATGATGAATTATTGATTGATTACATTAAGTTAATAAGCGGTAAAAAGTATCTTATTTAATTACAAAACAATAATCCCAGAAGCATTAGGATAAAGTTTTAGATTCATTTTTAATTAAACGTCAAAGTAGTCCAAGGCAGCTATGCGAAACTCTCTTCCCCGCAAAACGCATTACAAAATGACAATCCTAGAAGCAATAGAATAAAATTTCAGATTGTAATTCTCTAAAAACGTTAAAGTCTAAAACAGGCATGCCCTACTCTCTTATCGACGAAGGTCAAATTAAGTTAATAAAATGCAAATCGGGTGAAGTTTTTTTTTAAAGACTATATTTTTAACTGGATCTTCGTAGAACACGTGTACGGCATGCCTGATTTAAATAATAGTTAAAGTGCAGTAACACAGTAATTTAAGCATCCTTATTTTATGCTGAACTATTTTCTCTTAAAAAGAAACAAATTCAAAGACGGTTTTACAGAGTTGAAAATTACTTGCTTCCTGAAGTGCGGCTTCATGTTAAAGTTTTTCCAAGGTTTCCTTTCTCAACTTTGGATGCGCTTTTTTTTTGGTGAATAAAATGCAATTCTACACTTTGATTTTCTTTCCCTTTTTTTTTATTCCTCGCCAAGTCTAAACTAATGTGCGAAGTGAAGCTTTCTCGGAGTTCCTCATCTGTTACGCTGGCGACACTATGGGACATAGGAAGAGGAACAGAGCGTCTGCGTTAAGTGGATAACGACCACCCTTAAATAAGGAACATCCGTCACTATCTAACAGAACGTGGTGTTGTGCATTATCTGGCGACACCTCATCTTATTTTTTACTTGATCTGAAAATGACTTAAGCTAAGATGTTTTTACTTGTTGGGATGCGTTTATTTGCTTTCGCAGCGAAAAAAAACAGTTAACAAGACCCAAGAAAAGTACTTAAGATGATAGATGTTCTTTTTTTACTCGCCAAACGCTGACTTCGCAATTGAAATTGCCGCAAACTAATTTCAAGTTGGTGACGCTGGACTCTAACGAAACAATAAAATAAGATTCCCGAATTTTCAAATACCACAGTAAATTGGACTAGGTCTTTGAGGGGGAAAAGATGTTTCTAATAATTAGTTTTTCATCAGCAAGATTTCTGGGCATTGCAACTATTTACAAAAGAATATTAAATTACAACTTACAAAACAGGACAACAAAAAATACAACCGAGATTATAGCCAAAAATTAAACACATTTGAGAAGTTTAGTATTAAATATTGGCATTAAATAGAATTAATAAATTAATTTAGAGTTTTAACTTATCTTATTACCATTAGAACTTGTGGTTTTTCATTTATTTCTTTGCATCTAATGAAAAAACTAAAAATGACAACTGCTAAAAAGTGATGCAAATAATTTGTAAATGCAAATTAATTTTTAGATGGTAAATGTTCTTTTTTTTTTACACGCTAAATGAGTTCACAATTGCAATTTCTGCTAACTATTTTCAAGTTACATTTACATTCAATTAGAAAACTAAGCATTGTTAGTGTATTTAAAAAACTTGGTAATATTACCAAATACCTAATACACGGCAATGATGCCAATGATACCTAAGCAATGGTATAATTTACAAAACAAAATAAAATAACGAGTGAATAAAAAAATAAGAACGTAGTCGAGATATTATCCAAAAATGTAACACACCGTTTTTAAGTTTCCATTAACATCAAACATATTTTAAATTCTATTTGTCTAATTAAATAGACTTACTCTTAACATAAATGCGTTTTAATTATATATAACTACATTTAAAAAGAATCCTGAAAAGCATGGCTTAATTTTCTTTTAAATACAAATTATTTTTTTTACATTAATTTATTTTTGAGAAAAGAAAATTTATTTTACGAAGTGAAAATTTATTTTTGCTAAGAGAGGATTTTTGCAAAGAGATTGATAATTTATTTCGCGTAAAATGAATATTCCATTTTTTCCTTTTTGAATTAAAATGGTATTTTCCAAAACAAAATTTTATTTCTGTTAAAAAAAAGAATGAATTATTTTAAAGGAAGAATTTAGTATTTTAAAAGAGTATTCAGTCTAACGGAATTTTAGTATTTTAAAAGTAGAATCCAGCTTCTAAGTGAAAAACAAAATCTAAATTCTAATGTAAAATGCTTTCTGAAATATTATAGATAATAGAGAGTAATTCAAAGAAATAATTTACAAAATTAACTTACCAAGAAACAATATCAGTAATGATGATTTAAAATACATTTTACATAAACATACCTAGAAAGAAAAGAAAACAATTATTAAAAGCTTAATCATTACCAATGACATTAAGAATTTACATTCATATTTTTAAAAATTTTAAACCTCATGGAAAATGTTTGTAATAAAACTATACCTTTCTTTTCATAGCTGTATAAATCACCTAAATTATGAAAACCACTCCACGTTTTAATATTTTGAAGATAAAGCAAAATAACGTGTATTTTCAACAATTTCCATTTTTGACACAAAATCCATGAAATCAATAAAAGTCAGTTTGATCTACCCATTATATTTTAACAGATAATAAGTTACATAACTAAAAAAAAAAGACATTTTAATCAAAATAAAGACTATATTTTTAAATATTACAATTTCTATATGAAAAAAGCATATCTTCTGTACGAATATTACTATTCGAAACTGTTATCCATTAATAATAACTATGTATATTACTTCGTATTTGAAAAAATAAACTTAAAAACATAATAATATACACATATAAACATAATAATTACATACAAATATTTTTAATAATTATTTAATTCATTATTAATTAATATTTTCAATAAACTTTACAGTTCGGTAAAACTCAGGAATAATAAACACAACACCGAGTTCCAAGTATTTAGAAAATATTTTTTAATGAAAATATTTTTTTAGAAAATATTTTTCAAACAAAATCAATTGAAACAATAAATTACTTGGACTCATAGTTCCGTTAAAAAATATTTTAAATAGATATCTTTAATTTTTTTTATGGCTGCAACCATCTTTGAAATTACAAACAAAAAATAATGCACACACATTCGAATATTTAAAATTATATTTTTTTATTTAGAAAAAGAAATATCTATCATCAAAACTAGAAATTCGCGACAAATATTTCAAATACACGCGTTATTTTACTTGTTTAAAGTATATCTAGACTTCAAATAAGTAAAATAACACATATTTTCAAGGATTTCAACCTTTCAAATAAATTCCATTGTAGAGATCTCTTCAGAAGACGGAAAAAAAGAAGATTTTTCTCAGCATTGCCCAGATGAATAGGATAGAAATCAAAGAAGTCTCATCGTTCTTGTCCCTCTTCACAAAAAAGGAATGAAGAAGAAGGACCCTCATTTCCAAGTCCAATCGTCTTCCGGGTGCCAAAGAAATGTTTTGTGTGATTTTCTCGGTCTGTGCTGGACAGTTAAGTCAACTGTCCAGCCAGTCCACCACCCATCAGCACCTGGACCTCAATTTCCAGTCGAGGGCACCTATTGAAATAGAGGAGCACTTGTCCTTCTACGATTCATTGATTTTAAAGGGTGTCTGAATGGGAATGGATGGTTGGGGGAGTAAGGGACTCTTGACTTTCGCTAGGTGGTAAAAGTGCTTTTCCACTTTTGCTTCTTCCTCTTCCTTGGCACTAGCCTATGTCCAATTTTTAGCTTAAATTACTCACATTTGTTTTTCTTCTTCTTTTATTCAATGGTTGTTTGTGCGAAGAAGCTAGTGCCAAGAAGGAATAGTACTTCTCTTTGCAGTATACCATCATATTCTGTATTTTTTTCCTATTTTGCATTTGCATTTGTAAAATACTATTTATTAAAAAAAATAAAATGAAAAAATATTTTAATCCGATAAGCAGTTTCACAAGTAAGTAAAAATAAAGAAAAACCAAATAAATAGTCCTCATAAAAATGTACACATATTTCAACACAGTTATATTATTTTATGAGACTTCAGGGCTGTATGATAAGCTAAATTTTAAAGCTGTTTTGGTTTAAAAAATTGCCATTTTCCTGTAGGCAATAAATATGTTTAAAATTATTGGATCGATATCTACTAAAAGATAGTGAAACAAGCTTCAAAACCAATCTAAAGGTAATACTAAGGATCAGTCTAGCGTAAAAAAAATGAGGCTTTTCGCTATACTGCCACAAGGACTTCAAATTCACTACACAGATATATAAATATTCATTTGAATGTACACTTAAATAGATAAAAAAACTGATTAAATATTCAGAAAAAATAATTAAACTGACGTAATTACTGTTTTTTTTAACGTGGGACAACTGGTTGAATGTAGGTTTTAATGACATAAGAACATAAATGGTGTTTTAAACTGATTTTCACAAGAAAAAAAGGGATGAAAATTAAGGAAATTTTCTCCGGGAGAGTTTGCTTGCTAACTCCATAGAAAGATTATAAGAGAAGAAAAAAATTATATTTTTAATGCTACAAAAATATTAAAAGAATACTGCTTCACTCTTAGAAGTGTGCATTAATATACTGCGATTTTTACATATTAAAAGTACCTTTTGAATCAGCAATACATTATTTTTTAAGCTTTAAAAGATTAAGATATTGAAAGTTATTTCCTAAAGTTTCTAAACCCTTATCAAAACTACACCACGAATAATAAATTCCCAAGATTAAAAAAATTATCTACTTTTACACACACATCACTGATTATAAGTGTAAATTTTAACGCGGGAGAAAAAAAAAGCATTAACTAGACACACAAATTCATAATGGATTTTAATCGAAAATCATTATAAAACAGATCGTAGGCTCACGTCTCGAGTCCATCCTTTTAAGATATACGATGCCGTAAAATGTTTACGGCGCTTCTTAGACACCAGTCATAAAAGCGGCCAGCATCGAGCCTCTACCGCACCAAGGAAGAAGAAAAACTGCAACAAAATACAAACTTGGAATCCTAATTTCTTTTCTGCCAAGAAGAATTTGTAGCTACTCTTGAACATTTTCT
The DNA here is from genome assembly GCF_982258835.1 of Parasteatoda tepidariorum. Lineage (NCBI taxonomy): Eukaryota > Metazoa > Arthropoda > Arachnida > Araneae > Theridiidae > Parasteatoda > Parasteatoda tepidariorum. The sequence continues at coordinate 101,317,828 of NC_141757.1, forward strand.
TATTTACTACGAAGGCCCGATAGCCATAATCGTCACTGATGCAGAAGCATTGGCTGACGGTATTCTACTTCATGAAGTATCGTAGAAATAAAATGAGATAAAGTGACGCTTTAGGCTGAAAACTAGCTGCTTTTGCTTTCCTCAGTGAAATAGATATCCCACAATTACAAATTGATAATTTGTAAGCTACAAATCGTTTGCGGTCGCCCCCTTTTACATGGTGGACGCTAGAAGAAGGGGGTTTGAACGGCGAGAAGACCACTCGTCTGGTCAGCAGAAGGGGAGATAAGGAGTGATAGATTTATGAGGAATTAGAATGCAGAACGCCTTATCTTAACAATTTGTTCTTGTGGAATATAACATTTCTTTCAATTTGTTTTTGTGGTATATCTATTTCATTGAGGGACGAAAAAGTTTCTACTTGCGACCTTGCTCTCAGCCTAAATGTTTAAATTTAACTGAAACACTCAGTAGTCATGACTGCTACAAGATTAGCGATTGCACTTGTATCAGTAGTTACTGGGGGCTCTTAAAAGCCTTAGTGCAGTCATAAATCTTTTAGTCAGATTTATATTGTTAGATACCGCAGATCGCTCTATATTAGTGGAATATCTTTATGTTTTAGCCGTTGGAATAATCAATTGTTTGGTTGTAAATTGGGGCATAAAGTTCATAAATTATGAGCTTTCCGATCGATAGTTCAATAGCAACAAAAGTTATTAAATTAGCTGTTACTATCCTAAAAACACCAAACAGTGTTTTTTTTTTAAGTGCAGTAAATCACCGTTTACACGTCTGTGAATGAAAAGACCCATAATTAAATTAAGCAAATTAATGAATTCAATTGTCAAAATAATTTTTATGATAATGTTCTGGGAATTTAGCAGTTCATATTACTTCTAAAGAAAAAAAGAAAAACAATTTAAATTGAAAACAAAAAATCTGAGACAAAAGTATCAAAGAAATCAGACCTAAAGCTGATATCTTGAATACATTTAAGTGGCAGGTAGACATTAAAGAAAAAAAATAAATTTGAAAGTGAAAATTCTGTTTTCGAGCAAGACTTCAAATTTCTCGAATCGAAGCAAAATATTTATGCACTTAGAATAAAAAAAGACGTATAACAGATGATATTTTCGTCGTGTAAATGAACTATTTTAACGTAGAAAAAATTAAGAATGAGCTTGATCTACAATAAAACGACGTATAAAAATGAGAAATTTAAAAACGGTGCTTATTGTATATAGTTTAAAAGAGTAGATTATTCCTAATAGTAGTTTAGTTCTTATTTTAATACTTTTTCAGAAAAAAATAGTTCAGCGTGGAGCCATAATAACGGTGCATTAATCCATATTACGGTGTAAATTTGCGGCTACTTTATTATATGTTTCCGTCCAAGTCAAATCGTAGTATCGAATAATCAAATTTAGGAAGTGTGATAATATGGCTCAACTTAGCATCATATACGATTTGTAGCAAATTTGAACGGGTTTATGGCTCAACTTAGGACGCATACTAAATTGAGCAGTACGATGTTATTGCTCAATTTAGACCAGCATGCAGAGGTGGCAGCGAAACGTTACTATCACGCAACATATCATTACATTAAAGTCGCAGCCAATTGGAACGATATTATTGCTTCAAAATATTATTGCTGCAACACACTTCAAAATAATTAACATTTAATATTTTAAACTTATTTCATAAGCATTACAGCAAACTTTAATAACATTAAAAAATAAACGGTTAGGTAAATTTGAAAATGATACTTATAAGTTCAGTACCACATTTTCGACAATTCAATTTTTAAAAAAAAATATTTAACAAAAAAAGTTAAGTCCATTCACTTTTGCTTATCTCCGTTGGCGTGATCTTAAATAATAAATTTAGTTCTGAAATAAATGAAATTTACTGTAAACCAAGCATTGGAGATGGGTAGCAAGAATGGGTTTAGTAGGAATAAAAATAAATTTCCGCCGCAGAGTTTCCGAGAACAAGTGCAATGCCTGTCTGCGAGCAACAATCAAGCAATTTCCCCAAATCAGATAAGAACCCTTTCATCCATCAGAACAGTTAATCTCACCTCTGGTGTCCTTCAAATTCTTTTCCCCGCCGGTCAAGGAGTGAGATAACTCTTCCATACCATTTACCTTTCTCTCTCTCTTGAATAGTCCAATGGACTTCGGTCAAGCAACACCCCCAACTCACACCCGAAATCAATCTTTCCAGCAGCATGCAACAGCCTTAATCGTGCATCAGGCGATTAGTTGCAACTGGCTGCTGTCCATCCGATTAAGATCTGGTTAGTGTTTGCCCTTCCAACTGGTGATCGTCATTTTCTGGATTCGGACAGAGGTCATGGTGAAATTGAACAGACCTCCAGAGGAATGAAAGAGAAGTGGTCAGTTAATAATGGCATGCTCGGATGAGCAGACGATTTATTGATGATTCTGGTGCAATGCGAATTTGCGTTTTATAATACCGAATCTAATTTATTTATTTGTATAAAAGATTCATTTATGTGGAAATGGAGATCTTAGTGAAAGAACACGTGTCCCAATTCTTTACTTGTTTAAAGAAGAAACATAATGGAAGAGCATGTTGCATTTTATTTATGTGGAAATTAAGATCTTAAAGGAAGAACATGTTAAGTCCCTATATTTTTACTTGTACCAAAGAGAGGCTTAATGAAAGAATGTGTCATTTATATAAAAATGTAGATAGTAGTGGAAAAGTATTTTAAATATTTCCGATTCTTAACAAAGAAAGAAAAATACTATTGTGAATCTAACATTAGCTTCTACTGTTTCATTAGAGTGGATAAGTGATGAATTATAGAGTTTTCAAAACAGTAGGCACTCAAATGGGAGATAAAATATTCGGTGCCAAAAATGTTTCAATTCCATTAATTTTTATTAAATGATTTATTAGAGAAAAAAATTAATCACCGCAACTTTTCAAATATTCAACAAAAATCGCTCAATTACAAAACTAAATAAGAGTCATTCAATATTTTTAAATTTTTTTTTTAATTTTTAAGTGAAAATCGATCCCGTTAAAGATTAAGATAAAAGTTGCCTGTTAAAGATAACCTGCAACAGACAGGTAATAGTTAAAATTTTGCTTTTCCCCCTTTTTATTTTGATAAAAAGTGAAAAAAGCTATTTAGTTTCTGAAGCTATTTTCATTTAATGTTAAAAAAATAAGTAAAGAGGCTTTTGTCATGTTTTGAAGCTTTGTTCACAAAAGTAAGCCCATATTTTTTTCTTTTGGAATAGTGATCCAATGTGCTTCAGTTGATGCCAATCAATGATCATCTATAGATTGATTAGAATTATGCTTCAGGCAACATTATTCGGTATTACATCGATGTTCAGAGTTCACAGTAGAAGACAATAAATACTATTTTATGTAACATGCGTGAAGTTGTTGAAATTGGTTACTTTTATAAGGTATGTTAAGAATACAACAACTGTGATTCGAGTGAGTTAAAAACTTAATATCCCTCGCCTTTATCGTTCTTAGTGTTTGAGTAAAATTAATCAACAATTAAGAATTATCTATATCACAATTTTAAATAACAACGAAATTAAGCGGAAACCTTGATTTTGAAACTTTTTTTTACAATGTATTGTTAAAGAATTGTTCGAAATTTACAAGCAAAATAATTGGAAGTGAAACTGATTATATCTCAACAAGCGAAGACTTAGGTGTATTATTCTGTTGAGTTTCAGTCAATGATAATTTTTTCCTTAATATTTTAAGCATTCAGTTAAAAATGTTGTTGAGATAATAGTTATATTTAGAAAGATAATCATGAAGAAACAAAGTAACGGTTATAACATCCTGATATTCGTAACTTAAAAGTAATTTTTATATTATAATAAATAAAAATTGAAGTTTTGCTGGTAAGAAAGATGAACAATTCCAAAAATACGCCTGATAAAAAAATATACATAAAAGCTTTCATACTATTATTCTCTAATTACAAATGACACATTAAAAAAAAAGTATCTTTACAATAAAAAATGTCTCACTTTAAATTTTCTCCGAAAATGACAATTAATATCTTATAAACTCTAAGAACATATTAAACACAAATTATAGGAAAAAAAATGGACTGATCACAATCATTTTCTTTTGCATTTATTATTAAAAAAAGAATTGAAGTAAAAGTATTAAAGTAAAAAAACGTTTTCTTTTAAAAGGAAAAATATAACATTAAAGTTCTTATCATAAAAGAATTCTTTACTAATAACATCTTTGTTTTGGCGAAAAAAAATGGTAATGGGCTACAGGTTGTGCTTTATCGTTAATAAAAAGAAACATCAAAATATGTGGACACGACACTAACCACATGTTTTTACTGAGCGCCATTTCCCGCTTTTTGACGGTAATTATTAATCCTAAAAAGTGGATGCAGGAGAAGAAAAAAAATCGGTGTAGCAAGAAAAAACATTCATTTTTTTTTTAGCTGTGTTGCATAAATAAATTCTCAAGAGCAAAATTAATTCCCGCTGAAACAATTTCCGATGAGCGTTTTCGAAGACGCGTAAATGTTATCGATGGCTAATTTCCTTTGTCTTTTCGAGACGCCGTTTCCTTGGCGACCAGAAGCTTTCCGATCTCTCAACTCATGTCAGAATGAGCGCCAAGCGGTGTGTTTAACCTTTGTCCGGAACATGGAGGAATTCCAACTGCTTTTCCCTGATCGCTAGAATTAATTGTTCCTCATTCATTGATTCGCTGACTCTCAGGAATTTGATAGGAAAAAGTGATTTGATATTTGATTGGCTAGAATGAAAGAGAAGGGGGAAAAAAAAGGAGCCAAGTGTCTCGATTTCTTTTATTTTTAGAGATTGTCACCAATATACTATCTTGGGTGGTTTAGCAATTACGTATGAAAGGAAATAGCCATTTAATTTTTAAGTAATTGTTTGGCATTGAAAGAGGTTGAATAAAAACAAAACCTGTTTGACGTTAAATGCATTTTTGAATTCAAAGTAGGTTGCCAAAATAATTTCGAAAAATAAATGCACTTGCATTATAATACAGAGTGAAACTTTTTTTAAAAATATTTATGCAATTGATTTTGTTAATGTTATTTTCAAGTTGATTGTTATTTTTAAATAGATTTGATGCAATTGATTTAATACAATAGAACGTTTGATATAGAGTCAATCAGCTCAAGAACCTTAAAAAAAGGCAATTAGAAGTTTCTTTTTACTTTACAAGTAAATTACTTAAATTTTTTTTCGTGCATGTTGAGAGCTATCTTTTCTGTGTACAGGTATTTTACTTAAGTTTAAAAACTGAAACTTATATCGTAAAGAGCAAATATCAATACAAGACATGAGCTTCTCCTAGAATTCACAATAACTTGTAACGATACCTTAAACACTTATCTAAATTATAAAAAGAAAAGTCTGATTTCCATTCGAAATAACAATTTAAACAATTTTGCGTTGACGATAAATTTTATTAAAAGAATTAGTTTGAAGAAAAAAAATAATTGAATTTCGGATTTCGAATCATTTTTTATTTCGTAGGGAAACTCTTCTTACATTTCGAACACTTTCATCCTCAGTACTCTCCGATGAGAGTACTTCATCTGATAGTGCTAAGTAATCTGACTACTTGAGAATCAAAATATCTGAGAGCATCAACTAATTTTAATAGTTATTTGACAAAGAGCGTTTAAGTTTAGCTAAAGTATTTATACTCTTCACGAAATAAATGAAACTGGTAATTTTGAGAAAGTAATCCACCATATGAAGAAATAAAAAAAATTTATAATTTGATATTTTTGTTATATTTTGTTAGCTTTGAAACACAAATTCTTAGTAATTTGTATCAACCTTAGAATGGTGTTCATTGGAATCCTATTATCTAGCAATTTGAACCATCTAAAACTTCTTAAGTTTGCTAATTTTCTCGTTATTAAGGTTTAAAGCTTTGATATTATGGTTCAATCTTTTTTTTCGTTGGCTCGAAAAATGGTGGATGTTGAATCGATTATTGATACCGATATTACGGTTCAATACTGAGTCGAATTTCTGAATATAGCACCAATAATTCAACGTAAAGTAGTTTCTAATTTTTATTTCTATTTCTGCACAACCATGAAGTATTAGCTAAGTATAAAAGCAACACTCGAGTGACTATAGCTTTTCGGCAAACAAATACATCAACAAACAATGACTTTCAACTTTCTTTCATAAAACAGTGGCTTTTAAAAACCAGTCTCTGAACTTTAAGACCATTTTCTCCTTTCTCAAGTGAAAGAAGGGATTTTATCCATCTAAATCCAATAATAAAAGGGATAAAGTAGCTCACAATGGCTATAATTATCACATTTTACAGCCGATTGTAATGGAACTTACGCATTCACGTTCGAAAAAGCAATTTAAAAAGGGTAAAAAAAAATAATGTTGAATGCATCTTTCTTTATAATCAAGAAGAGGTTTTTATCGTTTGCTATCCATGTGGGAATGGTACGAAATGAAAGGGGAGGGAAGCCCACAAAACGTGGTTTTCTCGATTTGCTACTTGTTTTACGATTTCCGGAATGACGCGCAGACAGCGGAACAAAGCAGTAAATCTCACGGTTACAGTTACATACATCTCTTCTCCCTCCAATGATCTCCCCCCTTTCGCACCCTTTTCATCTCCTAATAAGAAAAATCCCACCGTCCTCAGGTAAGGTAAGATAACGGAGATAAGGTCAATTACCAAAAGCCCCACAACCGTCCCTCAAAAAACGGTTTCAAGATACACTGTTATTTCTTGAGTTGGCTTGGCCAGGTGTATTCGGGGGTGGCAGACGATGTCTGTAGGTGACGTAACGGAAATAGGCTCCCAGGGAGCTGTCCTCTGACCAGACCGGAAGTTGATTACTTGGGATGCCTCCCCTCTTCAAAACCCTTGAGAGATAGCGTTACCGGAAATAATTTCCCCTTGGGGTACATCATTATCCGACCATATCATTTTGTAAGGGAAAGGTAACTTTTTTGTTACTAGATGAGGAGGGAACTTCAAGAAAAATAACGAGTAGTTTTTGTTCTGATTTTCAACACCCCTATCGCAGGCAGACTTTCCAGTTTCGAGTGGGAATCAACGAAACGCTTTACACCTTTTTTTTTTCAATTCAATCTAATACATGGGATTTTTTAAAATTTTATTAGCCTACTTTTAACGTGCAATTCAATATAACAAGTTGCAAAATTAAATATAATTTGTATCACTTATAGTTTAAATGAGTTGTTGTGCTGATGCTATGCTTTCCTTCCTTGTTCTTTTCAATATCGTACGAAAAGAGTGCTTTTTTTATTAAAAAAATACTTGAAGACAGCTTTATTACTTTTTTTAAGTTTTGTTTCGAATTTTTCATGTTACACGAGAACTGAAAGATGATGCTCCATATTTATAAGAGTATAAGAAATCACAATTTGGTCTTAAGGATGTTCTTCGAAAATCTTTGACCAAGGGAAAAAATAATAAACTATAATTCAAATATCTTAAATTCAGCAAAATTTTTTATTTTAAGTAATACATACTATCGTGATGGAAAAATAACGCATGTACTTCATAATTAGCAAATAGCTTTAAGATTTTCTCTGTTATAATCTTATAATAGTTATAGAAATAGGATATTACAGAGTGCGGTAAAAAAAAAAACTAGGGACAAATAATTTTTAATGTAGCTTTATCAAAATAAATAAGTTAAGAAAATATAACAATAATACGAGTAAACTTTTGGTAATAAATAAATTCAATTTGCTTTGCAGTGGCCGCTTCTTGCTGCAATGCAAAGGCGCAAACGCTGATTGAAATTGTTAGCAATGGGCTGCAAATCTTCGCCTTAAATCTATCCCTTTTCCCGCATAAGCGATAGTTTTAAAATTCAAACTTAAGTGCGTAACGATTGAGTGAACGAACGATTCGATCAAACAATTTAAAAAAATATCTTTTGCTTGTCAATGTTAAAAAAAAAAAAAAAAAAAAAAAAAAAAAACAATAAGTAAACTGAGAGATATAATATAAAATATTTTATGTTTACAGTGGTAGACAAAAAGAAATCAACAGACTTATTAAAAAGAAAGCAGTAAAATTCTATTCTCTGATTGCGTTAACTTTGAGTATTTTTGCTGTACCCTGCATTCGCTTATTCCTAGATTTCAAAGGTTTATTCCAATTGCAAACAAAACTTTGGAAGAAAAAGCACCCTAAAAATGCTCACGTTCTAAGCATTTAAATAAATTAAGAGCTCATTTCGGTAATTATAAAAAAAAAATGCATATTTTCTGTTTTGTTTGGATATTTGCTTTACCGTATTAAAGAAAAGAGTCATATTTTTAAATATCATTACAAAGTTATTTAGTTTTGATAGATTAGGTTTGATTTTTAAATTTCTGTTGCACATATTTTTGAATTATCAAGAAAAATACTAAAGTAAAAGAAGTCGCCATAGTAGTTTTTAACTTTTGTTCACGTGTTTGGAATACAATTTATCTTTTCCCTGCGATTTGTCATTGTTTCACAATAAGCATTTCAATCCTTAATTGCTTTTTTAAAAAGGCAAAGCCACAAAAATCTATGCCCTATCTTGTCATTAGTTTTTAAAAATAAATATGATGTATAAAAGTTGGTTTCAAACTAATTCCCGCATAAAAATTTAGGTTCGTTAAGTTCCTTCGACACACCATTTTTAAACCTTATTCGTGAATAAAGTTTATTTTCACCTTTTTTCTTTACTAACAAATTCCTTTGCTGCCGTTATATTTACGATAAACTCCACACATTTCCATTCCATAAACTTTTATAAATATTTCAAGAAAAAGAGTCCCAAACACAAACTAGTGAAAGATTAAATAACAAAAAGAGTAACCAAACACACGCTCTTTTTGAAAAAGTCATTACCACCAGTCATAAACTGTCAAAATGAACACAATTCCAAAAATAACATTTTCCACGCAGTTTCAACATCTTTTGAAGTATTTGCGAACGTCATATTTTAAAACTTTCTGACCTGAAAAAACTATATAAACGAAAGCAATGAAGTCACGCGTTATATTAGAACAAAGTTACGAGCTGTGGTAACGAGTACATTTCTTTTGATGCTCTACTGGGGGCCAGATAATGATGCAGTAAGTTAGGATGAGAAAAGAGATAATTTCTCTCTCGATCTTTCTGGAATAAATTCTTCGGGAAAGAAGCCAAATGGGCCGAAAAAAAGCACGGTTCTTGACTTTTTGCAAACGACAGCAATTGTTTCAAGAAAGTTGGTTGTTTATCGTTTCGAAATTCTATTATGAGAAACATTTTTTTTTCTAGAGTAGAAAAAGCTACTTGCCAATTTTAAGAAAATAATGAATTCATTCTTTTCTAGTTTTCAAAAAAGTTAAGAGTTGTGAGACAGTTCGAAAATTCTTTAGTTTTTAATGAATCTAATGCCCCCTCCAAGTTTCATTGTATCGGCTATTCTGAACAGTTTTATTACGCCGTTGTTCTAAAAATGGCAGACAATTTCAAAAGCTAAGGAAAAATGGAACAACATACGAAAGTAAGGTAACGATTTTGAATTTTGTCATGGACAAGATACAAAATTTGAACGATATCGGTCGAGTAGTTACTGAGAAATAAAATTTTTAAATATACGACTTTTTAAAATTGGAAAAACTAGAAACTATTTGACAGGGTTTTCTCTTTTTTTCTTTCTTATTTTGGCATTTGGATTTATCGATTCAAAATGATGCAAAAATTTGCAAGCCTTGCAATTAACATTTTTTCGACTATTATAAATAAGATAAAAAGTAATGAATAATTATTAAAACTTATTTTTTACATACCTTTTGTAATTATTCGCAAAATTTTTTAATTTCTTTTAAAAGATTAAGATTTTTTGCAAAATATGCAAAAAGTGAAATTAATATTAAGGGGCTTTAACTTTTGACAGTTTTCCTACCCAAACTATCAGGACCACGTTTTCTAAATATCGGCTACTCCTCCTATTTTCAGAAATCAAAATCCTCAAAAGGAAAAAAAAAAGTGGATATTTAGAAAAATATATTTTTGTGTCAGATTTCGTTGATCAAAATATCGCCTGAATATTAAGGGTAAGGCCTTTAATAAGCGAAAATCCGATTACCGTATCAAAATTTATTCCGAGTTTTCAATTTTTTCGAACTATAAAACTTATATAAAAAAATTTTTCGCCCAATTCACAATTTTAATTAAAATTTTTTTTTCAATTATCCTGTTTCCATCATAATTGTTTTTTTGAAAACTAAATGCTTAAAGATAACAACTTAAATAACTCTTACTAATTACAGATATTAAAATTTAGTATACGTATGTGAAACTAAGAAGAATTAAAATTAGAAAACAAATTAGAGAAAAGATCTTCGCCAAGAGTATGAATGAAATGCATTTTAAAGAGCGCCAAGAAATATTTAAGTGAATAAACACTTTGTTCTTCCTTTATTTCACTTTCAACGATTTCGTCACTTATACATCTTGTTTTCTGACGCCATTTTTGAGAGGCGGAAAATATTTTATCGGTGTTTCTACGAGCTGCTTTTATCTGCTACGAGAGCGATAAGAAAGCAGTTATGTGGTTAGAGATAACGGGCTTTAGGGGCACTTAGGCGGTCTGGAAAAATGCCCCAACCCGCCGTTATAAAGAGAAATTGGTTGAATTATTGCCTCCATTTTAGTAAATTAAAACAAGGTCCAGGAGAGTTATAAAAAAATTGCGTGTCTAGTCTTCGGAGTTACGTAATTTATTTTTAAAGTAAAAAAAAGAAATTTGAAAGTTTAATGTTAGAATAAAGAGATGCTTAGTAATAAGGTATTTAAATTTTTGAAGAATTTTGCTGAATTGAAAAATATTGCGAAGGTATGCATTTATTAAAATTGTAGCAATGGATATTTTTATCCAAAGCCACAGAAGATAAAAAAAGAACGGAACAGTTAGGATTTTTAAATGTTACGTTATAAATTGCAATCGTTAAAGGCAGTTTAAGAAAGTACGAAAGTGTATCTAAACTCATTTGAGGTAAATTTATATTACTGTAACGTAAAAAATTAAAAATATATCTGTAAAAAAAGGAACATATTAAAGCAAATTTGATTAATTAATACAAATTTCTTGCACAAGAGGCATATTTCGATTATACCACACAGCTTAAACCTTGTTTAGTACTATTATAACTAAGTTAATATTTAGGTAACTATATTAAAATTTATATAATTATACTTAAAATTTTAGCAAATAGAATAAAAACAAAACTACTTGACTTATTATAGAAACAAAATATAATCGAAAAAAATCTCACTCTGTAGGCGTAATAATCGTAACTTTAAATAATGATTTAGGAAAAATAAAATAGAATTACTATGATAGAGTATATCAGTGGTTCCCAATATTTTATGGCTATAGAACCCTAAATGATCTACTTTCGTTTAAAAATATTTAAAAAGAGAGAAGAAATTTTATTGCTTTAATAATGATAATCTTATATCAGATTTTATGTCCCATAATTGAAATCGTAGTCCCTGAGCTGAATGTAGTCTAATTATGAATTTAGTTTAGGTATATATGAACTGAAAAGGACTATAATTAAAATAAGCTGAATTATGGTTTTCGATTAAATAAAAACTGATAAAAAAAAAGGAAAAAAGAAAAGAAACCTTGAAAATAGCTATTTGAGCAACGTATTCAAAGGGCTTTCAAATTTTTTTTTTGAAATTATAAAGGGATTTGCTTGAAATTTTCAGGATACATTTATATTGCTAAAAACAACTTTTATACAAAATTTCAAAAAAATATTTCAAAATTTAAGAAATTAAAAAATTTAAATTTTTCAATTTTTTATGTTTTTTTATATTACTCCTCGCGTCTGAAATTTTGTCAAAATGACAAAATTCTTTTAAAATATTACATATTAGGTAATATTGAAAAAATTGTTGGAAGTACTTTTTTTATTATAGAAACAAATAACATTAAAAAAACAGTATAAAACCTACATTTTTAGGAAAAAATCATGATACCTCTATAAAACATCATGCATAAAAAAAATACTATTCACTTAATTCAAAAAACTTTTCCAACAAAATGTTAATAATATTCATAAATATATAGCATTAAATTCTCAGGTCAATAGAATGAAAATTCACTACGCTGGAACAGTTTGAAATTTGTAAATTTCTCAAAAAAGACATTTTGAGAAAAATGACTTTTAGTACTTTTTCATTGCAAATTTCACATCTGAACAAATATTTCTTGTTTTTAATATAAATACCTATAAATATTGTCTAATGAACTAGTTTAATAATTACATACTTTAAATTTTTTTGAAAAAATTAACAAAATATTCAACTAATTTTAAATTAATTTTAAATTAAACTAATTTTAACAGTTACCTGCAGACAAAAAAAGGTAAAAAAAAGGGGCGTGGTCAAAACTGAAATGGCCATAACTTCATCAATTTTGCTCTTATTCCAGAATTTTTTTTTTTTAAATGTTCAGTTAAATGCCTAAATTTCAAAAATATAAAATGTAAAATATCGATTTTTTGACAAATTTTTGCTTCTTTGAAAGTCCCTTGTCACCTTACGAATTTAATTCTGCTCTCTTTATTTGAAAAGCATGATGGGGTATTTTTTTAAAATTGATGTCCATTTCATAATGTATTCAATATATTATCAGAAAAATTGTGTTTCCTCTTAAAAAAGAATGTAATTTTTTCATTGCCATTTTATTTTAAGCAATTGCACTCAGGTAATCAAAATAATAAATTAAAAACAGATTATTGATTGGATATAAATACAATTACAAGTATATTTATAAAAGAATTAAAAAAAATTGGTTAAAAAAATCCTAAATCTTGGAACCCTTTTAAGTCTACTACGGAACACCATTTGGGTACCAATGAAGTATATAAATCAAGTATTACTATAACACTTTTTCTTTTACATCCCTTTTCCTGTGCAATATAAAAAATTCAAAGTTAAAAAAAATATTAAAAATACGATATTAATAAAAAATGAAAGACAAATTAAATAAAAAAAATATTAAACAAATAAAACTGTTTGCAGTTAAAGTTAAAACATTTAATCAAACAAAATATTAATCACTCATCCAGGTTAGTATACCCAAATAACCCACAAGCACTTAGCAAGTTAATATGAAAGCTTTCCTTCAGTGCATTTTCCCCGAACTATAAATAAGTATTATAAAAATAAAATCAAAATAAAAAAAGGATATTAATAAAAAATGAATAATAAATAAGATCAAAATTATTGAATAAAAAAATTGTTCACAAATTAAGTTATAATATTTAATTATACAAAACCTTAATCACTCAAGCAGGTTAAAATGAAAGCTTTCCCTCTGTGCATTTCCCCCAGCTGATGCATTGCAGAGAAGAAGATACGAAGGGGAAATAATTCTGGTTTCTAACTTTCTAGATACTTAAAAAGAAATGCTCAACTTGACAAAATTTTTTTTTTGAATCAGACCATACTTTTTTTCTTGCACAAAATCAACCAAAACTGTTTAAACTAACTGTAAAAACTGTAACTGTAAAACTGTAAAAAAATAAAGAATAGTTTGCGAATACTTTAAAAACAATTTATTATTAGCTTGTTTCATCCGAAACTATTTATAAAATTTAAACAACGTATTTGGGTAACAAGTAGTTTAAGTTCATTTGATATTTTTCGATAACCATTAAATGAACGTTTTTATGATTTTGATTGACACATACTTCGGCATAATACATGACGTAGTTTAACAGTGTACAATTTTTTTATTGCCTTATTAAACAAAAAATGTATGGACACCCATTAAGTTAAACATCACAAATGAAAAAAATCATAAAAGTTTTTTTCTTCAAATAAACGTTAAAATAATACGTCAAATAAACGTTAAATAACGCTAAAATACGATTAAAAAAGTTAAAGAAAACAATTGCATCAAAGAGCAAGATTTCGCTTGTACTGTCTGACCTATTAAAAGTTAGACAAAAGATAAAGAATTAGATCCTTTTTACACTAAATTTACAAAAACCAAATTTTCAAACTAAAGCTGAAGTTAAACTAAGTGTAAGGCATTAAGTGGTAGTGCAAATATAGTTTCACGTGCCCTATGTAAAATATATTAATAGCGAAAAGAATTCGAATTATAATTTCCTATACCAAGTACAAAACATATTTATAGACAGAAGGACTAGAATTATAGTTTCATCAACCAAGTGAAAATTAAATTAAAATTAATATTTATTGTATGAAACATAAGATCCGATTTATAATTCAGCGACAAATACTAATCGTCAAATATTCAATCGTATATTTTAAACAAAAGTAATTTAAGCTAAAATATTTTGAATTTTTATTCAAATATTCCAAGAGCGTCGCCTAACAGTTTGAATGCATGAATGCTACCCATCCTCGCATGTAATTCAAACAGTTTTCAGGTGCGAAGGTGCCACATTCTCCAGTGAATGCAAACAAGAGCTTTTTACGTAAATATGATTTCCGATACTTTTCCCTTTTCGGGATCTTTTGTGGCCGGGTGAAAAATCCCTTTTTTCGCATCAGACTGAGCCATATTTCATCTATCCATGCCAGTTTGACATAAAAATCAATTCGGAGGTGTGTATAAAAAGCAGACTTCATTTCTTACGAAATTCTTATAACTTCGTTGGGGCGCTTCTTTTTCATAAATCCTTGGCTGAAAAATATCTCAAATATTCATTGGACCGAGATGGTTACCCGAGCATCTGGTGTATATATACCTTCCTCTCCAAAAAGAAAAATTTGTTGTGAGGGATTTAGTTGAAGACTGTAAACTTTTCTTTTCTCTTTTGAATCCCTTTTTTGAAAAAAGTTCGGTATTAAAGTTTAGTTATGTTGCTGAAGAAAAAAAAATGTTTTACACATCATTAAAGTAGTAGACAGACGTGAAAGTTGTTTTTGGAAAAAGAATGAAAAATGCAATTAGAAAAGAATGTTTTATTTTTTTCAGCTTAGAGGAATCTCATTTTTCTTTCGTTTCATGACTGTATGCAGGACAGAATATTGTAAATCTTTCTTTTACCCTTTTATTTAGGCATCATTGGATGTATGAACAGTATAAAAAACAACTACAAAATATTAAAACGGATCGTTTTTTTTCTCCATACAATCTACAAGAAACAATTGATCTTCCATATAAATGTATTGTTATTTTATTATACCTTTCTACAAGGCAAAATGATAAAATTTTGTTACTTAGCCAAGTGTAGCATTTTAAAGAGTGGCCACTTTTTTAAAACATGTAGCAACTTTTTTAAAAAGTGAAAATTTTAAAACTGTTAATGCAGGGCCATCACTTTTAAAGCATTTCTTAAAATATGGTAAACATTGCAAGGTTAATTTTTATACCGAAAAATTTTAAGAAGTAAGCGTGAAATAAAGTAATTTTCAGATTATAAAATATTCCCTTTTCATTTTATTTTATAACCGACGCTGAACAGCAGACCCAATTCTGAATCAACTATCAAGGTTCAACTCCACAGCCATTTAATTTTGAACGCAGTCCAGAAGATGAGGGAACTCTTGGATCAAGCACTAGGACAAACTAACCATCGTGAACAACTTTTTGATGAAACTAACCAGCACTTGCGTAACATAAACAGGAGAACCACGAAAACCTTAAACAGCAACCCCGACGATAAGGGGATTCTAATCCATGATCCACTGAGGATATTTTATGTCAACACTGTGTTCGGTGCGAGCTGGTAGCAGAATTCGTATCGATCAGCCAAAGCTGGGTTTCGGGCTTGAACACTCATTGGGGAGGGAGCTCTGTTCCCTGAGCCACCGTGGCTCTACCCTTTTTTATTAAAAAACAAATAAGAAAATGCACTTTGAATACATTTTCAAAAAAATAGAAAAGTGGTGATCGGTCGGTGACGGGGAAGCAATTTTTTTAATCCCCATATTTTTTCAGTAATTGTTGCGCCTCAGTAAATCATAAAAAGGTTTCTTGAAATCATAACTAATAATTTACTTAAAATGTTTATAAATCAATATCTTAACCAATTTTTCCTTCCAAATCCATATTAAAGCATTCCATCATTTTCACAAAAACATATTTAAAAAGGTAAAGTACTCTCCCATCAGCCAGTTGTTGGACACGGAGGTCAAGTAGTCTCAAGCTTCACAGTTTCAAGATCAGCGACATGATGGCGGCAATGTGGTCAGTATTACATACCAGTCGTCTTTACTATTCAGACGAGTACTCATTAATCTTAAGCTATGTGGTCTTTAAGCCTTTATTGGCTATCGGATACCCGGATCGAGACAATGAGAGTTCAGTTTCAATTACTATCGTGATTTAAAATAGTGGGTGGCCTTAAACCCATCACGGAGGGAAAAACTCCAGTCCTTCCTAATTACGGCTTAATGTTTTAATCATAAACATTCATTTGATTTAAATTGCCAAGTGCAAGTGAAGTGCTTGAGTAATATATTGAATAACAACACTTTCTAAAAGTGGCATTTTAAAACTTTGCATTAATTCGTTCCTTAATATTGTTTCCAAGTAGATATTTCGCAAGTGCCCACATTTTCCACAAGACAACAAAACAATACTCAAAAACACCTTATTGCTAACAAATATTCTTTTTCTTAAATCAAAAATATTCTCCTAATCATATCCTCCACATTTAAAAACAATCCCCTAAACATTTTAAAAATATGGCTTGTCATTATATTCCCCAAACCCTTTTCAATCCTATTGTCATAACAGAAAAATTCACAGAATCAAATAATACACGGCGCTTTTTCATTTTTCACTCTAATACCATTAACCTAAATAGTACTCCAAAAGGATTTGAGGGATCTAAGGATTTCGAACATTAATTCAAAGTCAGCAAGAAGACATTTTGAAACTTGGTTCTATTCAGCATGACGCTTTAAATTTAGGAAGTAAAAGAATTGGAATACTTTTTTAGAAGAATAAATGCACAACAGTAGCTATAAATACCACGTGGATGTGGTGGGGGGAAGGCACCTAGCACGTGCCTCTTCCCTAGACCATCCCCTTTATAGTCCTTCCAAATGCTTCCCATGGAAATGAATCTGGTGAACAATTCCGAATTTTTCCACCCCCTCTTTCCACTATAATACTAATGTTCTTGATCATTTTCGTCCCCCCTACCCCCTTCAAGAATCGTAACCGTTACTTTTGATGTCAGTAGCCATAGGGGATGATGTCAAATGGATGTCATTAAGAAGGGAGAACGACTCTCCTTTTCCAGTTTTTGAAAACGATGCAGGAATTGTAATTTCGGGAGAAAGCGGACTGTAGGTTCTCTTCCTCACATCTTTGGTGTCCATTACTACAAGGTAAATAGTGTGTTCGTTTGATTAGCATTTTTATTGGGCGTTATTCTAAAGTTGGGAACGCATTTTGCACGGTTTGCCGTCGGAAATTACTATCATTGTGTCAAAAAGTAATAAATGTTAACAGTGGTAACCTATTTGCAAGAAAAGGTGAAGAAGTTCTTCGAGTACTGTTAAGGTATAAATGTTTATTTCTTCAGTTTGGCACTTGGCATTGGACGGAGAGAAATAATCTATTGAAAAGTGAGAGATGTTTGCTTAATTTAAGACTGACCCAATAAAAAAACAGAGTATGTGATTTAATTATTTAAAAAAACTTTTTTGGAAAGACCCGGTTAGATTTATTTTACCACAGTAGAATATAAAGATAAATAGTAAAAGTTTATTTTTTAAGAATCGCGAAATGTAGTAAATAGGTGTTTGAATAGTTAAAAGATAGTTTTTGAAGAAGGAATGTAAATCAAAAATATTATTTTATTATTTATCTACTCGTTCGTTTCATTCACATTTTTAAACTATGAAAGGCTATAAATTTTATTTCCCTGTGCATCTTACAACGAATTGCAGATTGAAAAGCAGCATTATAAGGTTAACAACCCCGATGGAGAGGTAAAATTGCGAAAACAAACAAGAGACAAAACCTCTTACAAAAAAAAAAAAAAAAAAGTGGATTTAAAAAAAAAAAAACTCTCAGAGACTGGTAGATGAAAAATCAAACTCACAGAGACTGGTAGATAAATAAAAATCACAGTGACTAGTGGATGGAAAAGAAAACTTACAGATCTTAGCAGATTGAAATGCAACCTTTTAGGAACTAATAAGGGGAAAAGCAGTGACTAAAACATTAAAAAAAAAAACTTTACAGAGGCTTACAGATAAATGAGCTTTATTGAGGCTGGCAAAAGAAGACTAACAAGGACTAGCAGATGAAAAAGTGAGCTTACAAGAAGTAGCAGTTGAAAAAGCAAACATACAGAGACAATCTGTTGAAAAAGAAAAAAAAAACTTACAGCAGCTAAAAGATTAAAAAATAAACATACAAGGACTGGTAGATGAATAAATGAGATTGAAGAGACTAGCAGATGGAAGAGCAACATCGAAGAGACTAGCAGATGAAAATTAATGAACCGAGTTTATTAGCAAATAAATAAAAACATAACAGGAGTTGAACAAAATTTCGATTAACAGACACAAAAATCAATATTAAAATGGCATTTTATTTCACTTACACCGTACACTGTCGACTATGTATAGTATCTAAAAAAAGAAATACTATCAAATAGCTTTTATGGCAACTGATGCTGAAATTACATTAATGAAAATGCACAATTCTACATAAGTCAGAAAACAAAAAATGATACTAGGTACTTTGCATTCTCATTCATCGATAATTTCTATAAAACGCTAACCGCAAATCATGAGAAACCACGGAATCCATGTGATCATCAATAACAATTAGAGAAAGCGAGCGTATACTTGATCATTTAGTTGAAAATCGAGATCACAAGTCAAATATTACTAATCCTCACCGTACATAATAAGTAAACTAAACTGGAAACAAATTGCAGCTGGGATTTGGAGCACCCACTGTTGCGATTTGGCTAAAACACACCAAACCCTGGCGGCGCCCATTTTGATTGAGATGAATAAGTTCGTTCGTCAGTGTCCAACAGAAGCTTCTTTCGAATGGTTGTTCGCAAATGATGTGGCGTGCATCTACAATGAGGTTTGTGAACAATTTCCTTTTGCAAACGTTTGTCAAATATATGGTTGTGCAGTTTTTTTCCTTCTTTAATTTAGTCTAAGTAGTATATAGCAGAGAGAATGAAGATAGCAGCGATGATCCATCACTGTTGACAATCTTTTATTCCCCTCTAGATGGGGGCCCGGAAATCAGCAAATCTCTGGATGTCATTTCTACCTAGGGCAAATATATATAGCGGGTGGTGTTCTCTCGTATCCCCCGACAACGGAAAAAATGGAGACTATTTTTAGATGATGGACTGTGACACGGGCCAACGCGCGCGTTTGTTAATGCGTCACGTACAATGCCACGCATTACTTGGACATGAATAATTGCGAAGTATAAGGGGGAGGAAATAAAAAGGGTCAAGTGGTGGGCTATAGCCAGTTGCGCGTGTTCTGGAAATTCTCTGCTCTTTGATAGAACTGAATTATTGCGATCAATAATTTTGACGCTTGGAAAGAAAATTTGATGTACTACTTAAAATGTAGTTTGCGTGTAAATAATTATATTTTAATTTTGTAGTTTTAAAATTTTATTTTCTGGCCAATTAAATATTCAGAAATTAAATAATAGAATTTAATGTTCATCAATCTTGAGTTTGTTATCAATCGTAAAAACAGGTTAAAAATTTTATGCGTAAAAGAATATTAAAATTTCATTTCGAAAATCTCAAAATTGAATTTTAATCTTCAAAACTAAAATAAATGTATTTTAATGTTTTTATTGGAAAATTAAAGAGACAAACAAAAGTCTTGAGACAAAGTGATAAGTTATATTTTTCCTTCAAAAAGTGACATTTTCCCTTCATTTCAAACTGTTGTTCAATATTGTTTCCAGGTATTTTACAACTTCCTGATTTTCTTCTTAATATTGTGATCACATAGATAACATAAAAATTATTCTTGGAAAAATAGAGTGATAAGCTACACCTTTCTCAAAGGTGTTATTTTTTCTTTTACTTCAAAACGCTTCTTAGTATTGTTTATAGATAGTTATTTTACAACTTTTCGATTTTTCCCTCGACATTGCGATCACATAGAAACATGGATGAATCTTAGTGCTTACATGGATTTCATGGTCTTTTTTCCCAAAATTTCCTTCTTTCCTCCTGCGCAATTTGAGAACCTGGCTTTATCATTATACAACATTCATATATTTATTGACACATTTAATTCATTTGCGCTAAATTTGATATTATATTTATGAAAATAATTTTAATATAATTTCAATAAAGATAGAAATAGTTAGCAACAGATTTGCTGCAATTTACCTGATTAAAAACTTCATTCGCTTCAAAATATATAAATAAGAAGTAACAGTCGAAATGTTTCACAGGTTCTCGGATTATTTATTAGTTGTAATTTAGCTTTTTGAAAAATGAGACACCGTTACACTATTACAGATTCTCCTTTTTCTATTTTTCTTTTCAATTATGTTTAAAAAAATACAATGCAGTTTCTTATTTCAAAGTAAACTGCAAAGAATTGAGGATTAAATCAGAAAATTATTATAGAATATATCTTATAAGAAAAAATCAGTAAGAATCAAACTAAAAAAACTTTTAAGTGTTGCTAAAATTTTCCTTCGAAATTTCAATTAAATCTAACAATTATTCTAGTTATAAAAGTTTTAATACTATTAAAAATGTATATAATTTTAATCCTTTATAAATTGTGAAAACAAAAGTATGAAATATTCAATTGATATATTGCCTATACACTAAAAAGAGAAATACTATTGAAATTGCTTCGAAACTCCCAAACAATACATGGTCATTCCAGGCTAAGATATTTTTCACATTCCAGATATGGAAGCTGTCGTCGCAAAAACGACGAGCCATTTCAATAACGACGTTTTTTCTTCAATACATCATTCGAACAATTTCTTTTTCCTTTATGAAAAAAAAAGCTAACTTGCTTTTCAAAAAGTTGAAAAATTCTGTACAGAAATAAGCAGTAAAATCGGAAATTTACAGAGCCGGGGTTCGATTTCTGAAACTATAATGATAGTGCAGGTCAGCACCCCTAGAGCAAAAGTTCGAAAAGAAAAAAAAGAATGAGTGGGGTGGTAACGTAAGGAAAAAGTGCAAGTTGCACATGAGGCCCTTGTGAATGTGCTTCGGGGATAGCAGATCGTTTGGTACCCACAGGTTATCGATTATTCCATGTCTTTTTCTTTGGATACCTTCCTCTGGCTAAGAACGAATAAATCGAACATTGGGCTGTAAGTTTTGGGAATCGATGCAAAAAGAATGTTTTCTTCCTTTGGGAAAGAATCAGAATATATACAACAATTTTAATAATATCCTCGATATATTTTGGTGAAGATTCAAAGAGAAAAAAAAAAGTTCTATAAATAGGCGTAATGGCAATCTCTGATATTATCAAAGGAGACAAAAGACGAGAGAAATTTGTATTAGGGAACAATAAAAATTATTTAAATTAATAGATAAATTAATAAGTAAAATGTTAAACATAAATAAATAAAATTGCAATGTTGTATTTTTTTATAAAAAGTAACGCATTACACAGAGAGCAATGAAGGTCATGGAGGTTAAGACTATACAATTTCGTGGTAGACGACATGATGGCGGAAATCTTATCAGAATTATGCACTTACCGCCTTTACTTCCCTTAAACCTATCGATCTGAAACTGAGTAGGCTTCAAACTACCACTGGGAGTAATGAATAATAAAAAAAAAAGAAATTGATCACATCAAAAATTACTTTAGAATGAGAATTAGGACCATTTTGACTAGACATCAAATAAATAGAATAAAAAAATCAACCATTTTTATAGTGTGTTTAAAATATTTAAAGCCAAATTAAATTGTAGTATATGGCCAGGGAAAATTACTGCGCCCTACAGAAAAACACTATCATCTAAATGCATCTAAATCAGTCTATTTTTGTCAGTTTGCCCAAAATAAAATTAAATTTTAAAAAATCTTCAGAAAAAAGTGCAGAATCAAATTATTGATTCGAAAATGCTATTAGCGTAATTTTATTGTTTACAATTTTGAGAAAAAATTCTCAGAGCTCTACATGGCAAAGTGTTTTTCTTAACCTTATCAATCAAAACCTTTATAAATTTTTTTAAAATTCTTTTTTCTTAAATATTGTGTTGAAGAATGATACTCAATCTTCAAAAGTTTATAAAAAAAATCGAGAAAATGAAAATCAATAATTCATTTCTAATTTTAAAATGGTCCGCGCAAAAAGGAGAATGAACAACCTAAGAATTAAAAGTATCTTAAATATATCTAAAATATTTTTAGGCCTGTTAAAGTTCATGAAATTGTTTTTGGATTTAATGGACATGCGTACTTAATAAAAACTGCAAGTCCCGTAAATAGCTCGTATTTAAATTCACATTGCTTATTGTTAATACCTTATTACTAAATACTAACTTTGTTTATAGATAGATTTAAAATCAGGATTCACTTTTAATTTTTATCCGAACATCTATTATTTAAACTAAAGAGCGAATTGCACCAATTCCAAAAAAACCAATTTCCGTTCTTTTCTGTTTTATTAACCCGGATATCCCTTATCAAATACATACTCAACTATTTAAACGAAATGAATTTCGTATTAACTTGGCGTTTATGCCTTTCCGTCGTGCCAACTCGCCAAGTCTATTTCATTGTTTGCTAACACTTGAATGACGAAACTCAGCCAACGAAAGAAACTTAACGAAATTAAATCATCCACCGACATTACTTCCTCTTACCAGACTCATAAAAATCAACACGATGGGTTATCCTTGAAGAAACAAAACAATACTGTTCGCGATCTAGTTACGAATTCCACCTTGATTAACGTCCAGATAAAATATTCCTCTCAGAACATCGAAGAATCTTCCGCTGGTGGTCAAGTCAGGTCACGTGCAATCATTAGAAGATAGTGGCTTTATTTTTTTTAGGGATCGCTGGACAAATGGAACACTTTTCATGACCCACCCCTCTTGGGTCATTGTGTTAGAGACAATGACAAAAAGAGTTATTATGCACGACAAGAAACTAGCTTCCTCAGGTACAGTTATGATTGTTTGGTGAAAAATGAATCATAAAAAGTCGGGAGGCTTTCAGTTTTTTTTAATGTAAAACCTGGAGAATCGAAATTATTCATTTGTCGTTCGGTCACGTTTAAACTAAACTATGGTTCTGTTCAATCAAGTTCGATTTTGTACGTGAACGTATTAAGGACGGATTGTCCGGATAGTTTGGATTATCGAAAAAGAAAATTAGGATAGTTAAGAGATCAGGAGAGTTTATATGCAAAACTTGCAGTGTTCTCTCTTGGTGGAAAATACGAAATATATCAAGTATTTGTTTCAGTTTTAATATGAACATACTCTTATTTTAATTTTGTTTAAGTTAATGTTTAAAATTTTTGATAGGAATTTCTAATTATATTAGTTCAAATAGATTTTAATTAAAAAATTATATTTAGTTAACATATATAATGAAATAATTAAATAAATAAAATTTAAAAAATAATTAAAAATGAAATAAATTAATGAAATAAAATGAAATGAAAAAGAAATAAAATAAATGAAATGAAAAAGAAATAAAATAAATTAAATGAATTAATGAATTGTGAATAAATGAAATGAAATAATGAATTAAAATGAAATTAAAAAATAATTAAAATCAAAAGTTATAGTTACTTGTCTAAAATTGTGGGATAAAAGCTAATGCAATTTTTTTGCAACATGTCCCTTTTTAAATATCACAATGTAATGCGGCATTTTCTTTACAAAGGTAAAGTGTAGTAGTACTATTAATTGAAAAAAAATCAACAACAAATTACCAAAGTTCTATATTTTTTAATGTTTGTTGGATCATAAAAAAAGTAGTTAAGAATGAAATTTATTTTCAAACATAATGCATACACTTGTTAACTTTTCGACTTAACTAATGTCAATTAAGATATTTTGCGTAACAAAACACTTATTTACCATGAGCTGTTACGTCCAGCATTTAACACATGTTTTAAAATATTTGCAACAAAAACTGCTACCGTTAATTTTTTAGTCGTACCAGATCGTTTGTCAATAAATTTAGTTCAACATTTATCTTTATTCTTCATTACGCATCATGACAAGCATATAAAAAGTCCACATATATCCACGCATTAATAAATACGTGTTTTTGGATATAAAGTCACGTTATTAGCTATAATTTTTGGTAAATGGCAAAACAAGAAAGAATTCCCGAATTTATGCTATAAATTAATCATCACTATTTACTATTTGTTTATTTCTTTAATATTCAATCATTTATTATTTTATTTACTTATTTATTATTTTATTTACTTACTTAATTATTCATTTAACTTTTAAATTGGATTTAGAATCATCAAAAAAGATTTTCGCAGTATAACAGGAAGAACAATTAACTACAGAATTCATATTTTTGCCGACGTTCTACAATGTTTCCAATGACTATGGAGACAAAATACCAACAAATAAATTAAAATTGGATTTGCATCAACCACTCATTTCATTCCAAACAGATACAATAATGCAACCATGTCTAATAATTCGTGTTGTTCACATCAGAAGCGAAAAGAAAAAGAAACATTTGATATATTTTTGAGCGGACAACAACGCATTTTAACTTGTAAATCCCCAATGGCGACACTTTCTACCCGCCATGCTTCACTTACGAAACAAAAGGGAGCCAAGAAAAAATCCCTATTGACGGGAATATTTAATAACCCAGGGAAAAACAATGGAGTTCCAACTCATTGCGTCCGATTTCATATATATCTATATATTTAACGGGAGTTTCACTGAAATAGGAGAAAACTCTGAAAAATCCTATATACTCCTTACGGTTGAGAGAAGTTCAACACATATATATTGTTTTTGATGGACTTCCTATATTCTCAAATGGAGAGGGCGGATAAGTGTTCAATGGAGGAGACCAATAATGGTCAAAAGAAAGGATATTTATTGAGAAGGAAAATATTTTGGAGGCTGGCACTTTTCGAACGATTGTTTTCGATCGTTGGAGAAGCATACAGGGTGGATTATATGGTTCAAATGTCATCATTGATTTCTTTTGTTAAAAGATATTTTCCTGTATTTAATATAATTCTTAAATTATCTTTTTTTTCTTTATTGCATTAGATTTCGTAGGATTTACTTTTGTGGAAAGGAAAAAAAGATAGTAGAAAATGGAAGGTTATTCATATTCGTGTATTTTTTAAAATAGTCACATTTGCGATAGAGAACATTTTGCAGGCTTTAATGCTATTTGTTTCTTTTTCTCTCTGCGAGCGGATTAAAAAACAAAATACGTAAAAAACAAAATACGTAAAAAACAAGAAGAAATGGAAGGGTTAAAACAGAACGTAATATTACGTCAAAAGCAGGGTGAAACAAAAAACATATCGCGTGTTATTACGCCATAAACAAGAAGCAGATAAATAATAATTTCTTTTCTTACAAAGTGTTCTGTAGTCATTGCTTTTAATATATGTTTTTAGAATTCTCGTTGAAGTTGAAGGCTACTATTCAAAAATGTTTGATCAATGTTGAACAAATCAATATTTAGGAAGGCGAGACTGATAACATCAAAAACTGATTACTGAAGGAAACAGAGAGGGCTTGAAAGGAGACTATTAGAATCATCTTCTAGTTGACATGTTAGTTGAGAAATTTTGTTAATAAGTCTAGAATCGACCAGGTTAGTTGTGATTTTCTACACACCGATCAATATGATTTCCACCAAAATACAATTCTAACGATTTGCTAATTCTTATTAACATAAGCTTCGCCATATAAAAACAAAATACAATTTTAAATTATTTATAAAATTTATAAGGACATTGTTGTAATAAAATTAACAAAGTTAAACAAAGAGATTTTCAGGAGGCATTTGCCGTTCAGATACCACTAGCACAACACTTAAGATAATTCAAACACACCAATCGGTAATTGAGCTAGAGGACATCCAAAACTTCAATGGTTAAACTCCCCTTTAATGCAGATTTAAAATAATCAGGGTATTGAATTGGCAAGATGTATGACAAGGAGAAAAGTTTCTAAAGAAGGCCAAGATACACACCGGGATATCATGCCAGTGATTATGAGTTTCATACATTTGCTTATTTTCGTTATAAGCTAATTTATATAATATACTTACAAGCAAAATTATAAATCAGCTGATTGTCATTATCCAAATTCATATGTATCTCAAAATGCAAATTAAAAATATGTCTTTACCCAAATTCATGTGTCATTACCCAAATTCTCAATATCCAATTAAAAATCTGTATGCTTTATAAATATTACTTGAAGAGTAACATAAAGATGTACAAAACTAACTTACCAAGAAAAAATAAGAGTAAAGATGATGATTTAAAACAATTTTTGATAAACATACCTAGAAAAAAAGAAAAGTTTTAAAAACTATTCAGTTAACAATAATATAAATGACTGATTTTAAGAACATAACTTAAATAAAAGTGTTTTTGATGGAACTATGCTTGGTGTTCTATAATCATAGCTCTTAATATATATTTTTAGAATCGTCATGTAAAATGAAGCTGAAAAAGAATATAGATTAGGAGTCGCAAATCAATTACTAAGCGAGAAAGAAACAAGTAGCGAATAACTATTGAGGAAGTTGAGACTGAAAAACATAAGTATTTGAGTGCCGGTGGAAACAAAGGAATTTTAAGACGATAGTAAGCATACCTCCAAGTTTCACCAAGTATTTAAAATGATATATACTTGTTTTGCTCGATGGTCTAGTTTTCTTCAGCAGTAATTCAATGAAGATTTTTTCAATTATATATTAATTTACGGCTACGGCTTACTTTAGATATCTGTTTTGACAAATTCTAAAACATATATATACATCAAAAAGGTGATTACACAGCCTATAAATTATTTTGAAATTTTTTACCAATTTTACTATGGATACCATAAAATTCATAAGTCGAAAAAAATTTATAAGATTTGAATATCATGCCTTTGGTGTTTATACAGAAATTTGAAGTACGCATTAAACAAAGGTACTTTATATGTCTGCTTTAGAACATTTACTATATAGACTGTTACTCTATACTGTAAATAAACGGAATATATGAATTTAAAAAAGAGCTGACACTTAATTTTTGAAGAATTTGGTAAGTAAATTTTATTTTTAAAAGGATTCTAATTATAGTTATAAGTATAAATATTCCATTATAAGCAAAGATGCTTTAAATTTTCATCTGATAATACTGAAACCAATAAGCACAGTAATGTTTGACTGTTCAGCATATGTTTTCTAATATAAATTTAGTTATGCTTTAAATTACACAATTCGAATAGAACAAGAAGTCCCCAAACATCTTATTTTAAAGTGAAAAAAAAAGTTTCCTAACTGTTCATCACCTTATTTTTCCCCTTCAAATCCAAAGGCTTAGAACGATAGGAAATTTCTTTGGATTCTTTTTTGGGGAGCCATCAATTTCACCAACCAGTTCCCCCTTTTTTTTTAAGACGAGGCATCTAGAACGGATAAGAAACATGGTATGTGCATTTTAGTTCTAGCCCTATACTCATGCCCACCACTTCCCCACCATCCCCTATCCCAGAGCGGCATCAACTCCAATCCCAAACCGATCTATTTTTAAACGGATGTGCAACTGTCTCCCCTCTTTCCTTTCGGGAAAAAAACAACTTGCCGATCTACCATCTCGCGCACAGGAGATAAAATGAAGAAAGACAACCCCAAACAGAACCATCTCCGGAAAAAAATAAAGGAAAAGTGAAAAAAAGGAGAAACGGGAAAAGCACCCAAATGAAATTGTGCTCTGAAGTAGTCCCAGTGGACGGACTGCCTGCCGGACCTGTCTACAGGCACACAAACAAGAAAGAAGTGAGGACAAGGGATTTCTGGAATCTTCCAGGAAGATCTTTAACCGCCTAATGGCGGACGACAAAAAGATCAGATAGTATCAGGCACTGCCAGGCGAGGTTAATCTTTTCAGGCTTCAGCAGATGGCTAGCTTTCTTAGATTTAGATTGCAAGTTGAGCCTATTTGGTGTCAGTGTTTCATTTGTATTACTTATTTAACTGAATAGCTTCGTGAAATATTCTTGTGTTTCTCATATATAGAGTGAATCTTTCAGATGGCGGTAAAAAACGAATGGTAGACATGTTTTGAAAAATTAATTAGAGGCTAGGCAGAATGTAACAAAGAAAGGACATTCGTCTGTAGTGAGTCTGATAGTGAATAGGGAATCTTTCAGATGGCTGTAAAAACGTATGGCAGACATGTTTTGAAAAATTAATTGAATGCTAAGTAGAATGTAACAAAGAGAGGACATTCCTGTGTAGTGAGTCTGATAGTGAATCTTTCAGATGGCTGTAAAAACGAATGGTAGACATGTTTTGAGAAATTAATTAGATGCTAAGTAGAATGTAACAAAGAAAGGACATTCGTCTGTAGTGAGTCTGATAGTGAATAGGGAATCTTTCAGATGGTTGTAAAAACGAATGGTAGACATGTTTTGAAAAATTAATTGGATGCTAAGTAGATTGTAACAAAGAGAGGACATTCGTGTGTAGTGAGTCTGATAGTGAATAGGGAATCTTTCAGACGGCTGTAAAAACGTATGGTAGGCTCGTTTGAGAAAATTAATTGAGTGCTAAGTAGAATGTAACAAAGAGAGGACATTCGTGTGTAGTGAGTCTGATAGTGAATAGGGAATCTTTCAGCTGGCTGCAAAAAAGAATGGTAGACATGTTTTGAAAAATTAATTAGATGCTAAGTAGAATGTAACAAAGAGAGGACATTCGTGTGTAGTGAGTCTGATAGTGAATAGGGAATCTTTCAGCTGGCTGCAAAAAAGAATGGCAGACATGTTTTGAAAAATTAATTGGATGCTAAGTAGAATGTAACAACGAGAGGAAACTTGCATGTTTAGCGAGTCTGACAGTGAATAGGGAATATTTTTGAGGACTGCAAAAATGAATAGTAGAGGTAGATATGTTTTGAAAAATAATAAATTTGAGGCAAAGTAGTAACGACAGAAAATTTGCACGCGTAACGAATCTGATAGAGAATAGTGAATCTTGAGGATGGCTGTAAAAAACAAAAGGAAGGCTCGATTAGAAAAATAATGATGCAAGGTAGAATGTAATGAAGACTGGAAATAGGCTTGTGCAGTTAATATGACAGTAAATATTTCAGATGATACCGTAAAATAAAAAGGTAACTTTGGTAAAATTTCTTGATAGCAAAGTAGAATGTAACGAAGCAAAGAAATTTATTTGCAAAATTTTAGAACTTAATAGATTATTTTCAAAAATCTTTCAGGCATAATATACGGGAATAAATACAGATTTATAATAGTACAAGGGCCGGAATTGGTGATTTTTAAACTTGAACGACTTCATGTCAGTAGTGTTATAAACCAAATTTGAGGGAGCTATTAACTTGGGTTCTTCGTGGTCATGGTACCGTATTCACTAATCTGAGCAAATTCAAAAATGTAAATGTATGGTTTGAAATGCTGACGGAAGCCGAATGTGCCGCGTGTGATGAATTTGAAAAAGAGACTTAAGCTCGTTAAGAAAGTAAGAGGGAGCATTATTCCAAAGCATTTATTGCAAAGATTGCTACTCTAAATTAATGTAAAAAAAGTTTTTGCACAATTTATTTTGTATAATTTTAATAATAGTTTGAAAGTGAATGAGAACTTATTGGTCACCATGCAGTATATTTTGCTATTAGTATTCTCGAAACAGCCCGTGGTTAATGGACGTTAAGACTTCATAATTTCGTAACCAACGACTTGATGGTGACAATCTGGTCAGCAATGCGCGCAAGCCGCATTTACTTCCCAGACAAACTACAACCAACCTATTTAAAGCTGGGTCGGCTTCAAGCCGCCACTGGGGCTCGAGCTCACAGTTCTTCACATTGACAGTTCAGTGCCTTAACCCCATAGACATCGCGGCTCTGTATATACTATATATTTCCAAAAAATTGTATGAATAAAATATAGTAACAGAATGCGCTTAGAAACAGAATGCGTAAGAAACAGAAGAGTAAGAAACATAATGCGTTTGAAAATCATAGATCAGAAAATAGGCAGAAATAGCCATTTAGTAACATTCCAACAGCACAGGTAATATTGCATTTTGTAGGATGTATTACAAAAAAAAATTAAAAATAAATTAGAGAAAATGCAATTTTCTTTTAAATTTCTTATAGTTGTAGTAATTGTAACATCTTATCTGAATATGAATCCAATGCATTTCAAAAGTAAATTGAAATACGCAGCTTTATATCCTACTTCATGCAATAATAAGATGAAGTTCCTCACATGAAGTATTGATACTCTTTTTTAATGATAGGGTAACTCGAAAAGAAATAGATAAATTTGCTCTTTTAGTATAAGCAGATTTCTTCTTAAGATTGAGTTATATCAAAGGAGAAAAAAGGTGTAAAAAGGGAAATGGATTAGAGAGCTGTCTGGGGGATTATACCGTCGAGAGAAATGCAAGAGCAAGATATCAAGCCTCGTTGACAGGAATGTGATTTCGTGTTTAAACACGTCTGTCTGGGCTTAAGATACTGAGTGAAAAATCTCAGTTGTCAAAGTGTAAACTTACTGATTTCGTCAACCCTTAGTTTATCTAGGGTAAATGCAGTAATGTTTTTTGAAAATGTTCCTTGCCATTTTATAAAACATTTATGAAAGAAAATTTTTTAATTGTGTTTTAATTTTTTTAAAATAGTTTTATTTTAAAATTAAACAAACACCAGCATTTTTTTAATGTTTAATGTCAAGGATAATTTTTTATTTGCTATTTTGCTTTTTTAATTTGATTCGTTATTTAAAATCTAATAATTTTATTTCTAAATTTACTTTCACAATAAAATCACTGTTATAACTGTTATTAAATGCTACGCGAATAAAATTTTTTTCAAAAATTATTAAAGGGAAATGGAACATACCCAAAATATATACGATTCAAATCATTTGATGAAACATTAGTTAGAGAATTAATATGGTTTCAACGTTAAATGGTTAAACTATTAATGGTAGATTCGAAAAAACCTATAGATCTATTCGAATTTTTATATGTTTGAAAATTTTTAGGCATCTGTTATTACTATTCTTCCTTTTGGATGCCTTTTATTAATTGTTTTTAAATATATATAATACAATATATTTTAAATATTTTTTATTATGAAATAATTTTTTTTTTTATAATGAAGAAACTTTGTAAATACATAAAGAATTAATATTAAATGAGGAATTATTGCAAATAGTTTTGCTGTAAATGTCATTTCATGTAAGACTCGATATTCAATCTCAGAATACCAAAATACTTACTTCATTCATGAAGTACTCTTTCAAATTTTTTTAAATATTAAATTTAATATACCTCATAATGTAAATAAAATAAGAAATTATTGCAAATAGCTTTGCAAAAAACGACATTTCAAATGAAACTCAATCTTCGATCGTAAAGTCGGAAATTCTTATTTCTGGCATGAAGCACTTTTCAACATTCATAAATTTTAAACTTCATATGCCCTATAATGTGTATTAAAATAGAAATTATTGCAAATAGCTTTGCCGAAAACAGCATTTCAAGTGAGACTCAATCTTAGATTTTAAAATGTCAAAAACTTTTTGCCATTAAAGTACATTTACTCTTTTTAACGCTCTTAAAATATCTTATACAAACTTTTAATTCCTCTGAAAATGAAATTTTTTTTCCTCCTCAGCTTGTGGTAAAAACTCACAATTTCCATTATTGAGAATAAATTGTATCTTCCTAATTTCTGTCATGCCTAAAATTATTATGCCGAAGTGTGCCGAAAGCTTAACAAAATACTGAGAAAAAAAAATTAATATATCACCCTTTTAACTGGAGGAAACATCGAATTATCTCAACAGCTGTTTCCAAACACACCATCCAGTCTCAATCCTTCTAGACTCCCGGAAGTTTGATCTTTCCGCTTGACCCCCACCCCCAAATGACAACCAGAAAAAAAAGGTGCCAAGACAACAACAGCTGGGTTGCGACAAAAATTTCGAGCAGCTGTAGCACTTCTTCCCAGACGAATCTTGCCAAGGTAGCACGCCAACATCTCTCAACAACAACTTATCAGTGATATAGTTGAAACAAGCTGTTAAAAAAGGAAGCCGACATCTAGCCCAATTTGCCCCATCCTTCAACAGTTTCCAAGCTGTTGTGACTTCCAGTTGATCCCCAGAAGACGAGGGAATTGATAAAGGTGATTGAGGAACTGTGGAAGTTACACCACATTTCTGATACCGTGCTTGGCTGCGATGCAAGGTCGTGTGGATTAGTTGGGGGTTTAGCATGATTATTCGCCTTCCGTGCAGCTGTATTCAATATTTCAGAGGATTTGGTGAAATTGCCCTGAGGGATAAGTGTAATTTATTTGAACGCACTGAATTTAGTCACGAATATTGATAGTTTTCCGGGAAAGTTTCCGGAACTTATTCAATTTTAGACAAAAGTTTTGATAATTATGGTGTTAAAAAAACTATCCCCTTTTTCTTGCAAAACTGTTACTGCAAACGTTTAGAAGCAAACAGTGTGTACGCGTCGTTCTATTCAGGCGTTGTTATGACGACCGCTGCAGTTCAATAATTTGAAAACTATATTTTTTTCGGAATTCTTTTTTTTTTTCATTAAGTTCATTATGTATTATGGTGAGTTAATTTTTAAGATGTGCAAACAGAGATCCTACAAAATACTTCTTAAGTTGTGAATAAATTAATTTATCCCTTGAACGATGTTTTTATTTACTTTATACAAGAATACACTTTTTTAAATTAAAAATGTATGGTTACAAAAATTATTTCTAAATTCTGAACAAAATTAATAAATACTAATCTTTATAAGCAAATGCTTCCATACCATATAAAGTCTAATTATGATGTAAATAAGTAACTATTTTTTGCACATTTATACTGAAAATAAGTGCTTTTTTAAAACTATCAAGTAATTAGTTTTACTATTAATTTTTACAAGAAAAAGATTAACTGATAGTTTTCTACTAGTGCTTCATAAACTTATTCAGTTTTAGCTATTATTATAAAGGTAATTATGATGTAAGAAATGAAATTTTTTTCAAAAAAGTTTTATTACAAATGTTTTTTTTTTTCAAAAAAAAAAAATTTATAATGGAAATTGTTTATTGGTAGTTTCTTCACAAAAGCTAATATTGTAATAATAAATTTTTATATAAATATAATTAAAATTGATAGTTACGTGTTAAAAAATAACAACAAATAATGACTTACTTTTTCACTTATATTTATTTATATGGAATTTTTCTCTTAATCATGCCTCCTTAAACTAAAAAGATTAAGTCAACTCAATTTGATTTTTAAGGAAATACATTATCATTGAATATACCTTTTTGTAAATTTCATTTCAAAGGGATTTTACTATTAATAAAATGCAAAAATACTTTAATTTAGACAAATTACATAATTTTAAATAAAGTAATTAATAACAAGCCCCCTTTTTTATAATAAGCATAATTTCATAACTAATTTTAATTTAATTTGCTATTAAACATGAATATTGCTGTTGTCGTTGTAGTTAATTTACGTCGCACTAGAGCTGCACAATGGGCTATTGGCGACTGTCTGGGAAACATCCCTGAGGGTGATCCGAAGACATGCCATCACAATTTTGATCCTCTGCAGAGGGGATGGCACCCCCACTTCGGTAGCCCGACGACCTGCACGCGCAGTCGAGCACTTTACGGTAGAACAGTTTAACGAGAACCAATACCGCACACCCTCGGGCCCTACGCAGACTAATCCAAGTGGTCACCCACCCGCACACTGACAGCAGCCAGTGTTGCTTGACTTCGGTGATCTGCTGGGAACCGTGTCTTAACGATCAGTCCACTGAGGGATTAAGCATGAATATATCGCTAACAAGCATAATTGCTAGTAAATATGTATATATAGCTAGCAAATATGATTATATTATTAATTTGATAGTAAATATGAAAATATTATTAATTTTCAAGTACACATGGATATATAGATAGTGAATATATGTCTAGCAAATTTGATTATATTATTAATTAGCCCATGAAAATATCTCGTAAATATGATTAATTTGCTAGTAAATCTAAATATATTGCAGATAAATAAGAAAAACCATTATCATACTAAACATACTAAGTACACCAATCCCACTTAATATAGAGCATACTCAGAAAGATAAAAATCTAATAAACTATGCAGTATAAAACATCAGCATGGTAACGACAGCATATTAATGCAGATGTCTAACTATTACCATACACTAAGTTGAGAAATTCATGTGTAACCAGTAACGCTTTAAAGCAAATTTATTTCCCACAGAATGTATCAGTCTTTTAGCACGGCTGAATTATGAGAGTATGGAACATTTAAATTTATTCATAAATCTTTTTAGAAAAGAATATTTTTTCCCTGTACGCGTTAAAATAGCAGATTTGACGGGACAACCCGCAGTTGCTGTCAGGTTGGCGAAACAAGACAAATCGACGCGTTAGCCACTATAACAAGATAACTCAGAATTTTTATACATTTTTTTAGGACACTAAATAAACTAGACAAGGTTCGTTTCTTTTTTTACGAGTTCATAAATTTTGGAAACATGCAATGTGTGACATCGGCGACTGAGGCCTTCTAAAGGCTGCCCGATTAATCAAAGATGGACTAAATCACGACACAATCGCTCTTTATTTTTTTTCTTCTTAAGTTTGTCTTGTTTGAATATTTATGGCATAAAGTTATTTAAAAATTCCATGAAGTAAAGAATTGTTCTTGTAAAAGTTTGTGTGTTGTATTTAGCTTGTACAGGCCAGCCATTCCCTCTCGCTTTTCTATATAATATTTAATTAAATATAGTTTATGTAATAAAATAGAAAAATCACGCATAGAAGAAATTTCGCTAGAATATAGAATATCGTTCAAATTTCCGTATCCTTATTACGATGGCCAGATAGCTTCATAGATCAGGATGACATAACAGGCCAGATCAAGATTATATAGCACTATGGTTAAATTTCAAAGCGTTTTATATAATTTAAAGGTGTTTTTTCTTTTTGAAGCTTTACTAACAAGTAAAATAAGACAATTTAAGACAATTGCCTTTAACTCAAAGCAATCATTTTATACGTTATAAATGCGCCAGGGTCTTTGTCGTAAAGAATTATCTAGCCTTTAAAATGTTCAAAAAGCTTAAATACCTTAAATAAAAAAATGTAGAATTTTTTTTAAAGGTCGCTAACTTGACAAGATTTTTTTCACTCAAATAAAAATTTTAATTAATGAATAATTCTTGATTTTAGCAAGTTTTTATAAGACCAGCCAACGCAGCATTTCAGTAACTTTTTAGGTACTAAAAATTGGATAGTAAACGCTTTTACTTTTCATAAAACTGTGATTTTTCCTCATAATGATATTTCGTGCCATTTTTGAGCCAACTAGAATAGAATACGCTGTCTAAAGATAGGCCAAACTTATCCTTACAGTCATTAATGACTGTTAACAACTGGCAAGAATTATAAAAATGACGTATTGTCAGCTGAAAAGCTTTATCATTTGGCGACAGAGCCTTCGAAAAACAGACTTAACCTCTTTTTAAGATTACGACAAATTTGTGTGGTATTATGGTACATGCGGGTTTCAATGTTCGTGCGACATTCGAATCAGCGATGCGGATCTTATTGTTCGAATAATTATTGTAACTAACGTAAATTGAAAATAAAAAAAGATGATAATTTGGAATCAAATATTTAACAGCAGACTGTATTTTACAATAACTCAATACAGAACATATTGTAGGCTAATTGTGATCCAGCTCTTTATAAACAGCAGCTGTTATTTTGCAAATAGCCAAGTATATTGGAATAGTCTCCAGTATTTTCGAAATAGCCTACGTAATTTTGAGTTTATTGAAGAGAGCCCACATTAAGGTTAATTAGAAGATGTATTATTCATTACGCAATTAGCTGTATTTTTTTTCCTGGCAGTTCGCAATAAGTCAAAATGAATGAACTATCGTAACTAGGCTTTCTAAGTGAATTCAGTCAATAATTCTTTACCTATAGGAAAGTGGGCAGATTGCAATAAGCTTTTAAAATATCAAGCAGATTAAAAAATACTGGATTTTTTTAGTCTCCTTCGAAATATATAAAGTATCGAACGAAAAATATCTGTAGGAATTTTTTTAATAGAAACTCTCTTTGCAGAAGAGTAATTCTAAAATTTATCAGAATAAAAAGTCATTTTACAAGCTGATAGACAAGTCATGCCTTTTTTCCGGTCATTGAAACCTCTAATACTTAGAATAAAAAGAAGTGAAGTAAGAAAATTGTTTCTTACATGCAAAAGATAACTTCTAACACTGCGTTTAGCTACGAGGCAGACTCAAATCAAAATATTCTTAATTCATCATCTTGAAGTCGTTTTTACCGCCCCATATTTGAAAACAACTTACACGTGTGAAGTTTTACCACCATGGCGGTAGTAAAACACAGATAAAATAGGGCCGCAAACATTACAGATCCAGTTATCATGGTTAAAGTACATACTTACTAGGCGGAAAATGTACTCCTTTTTGCTTTACGATACGTTGTCCAGCTTCATAAAAGACTGCAAACAGGATAAGATAAGGAAAAGAGTCTCATTCCGAAAAGTGAAAGAGAACATTAGGAAACGACGTTGTGTTTATTTACATGTTCCGGGAGAAAGTTAAGATTTGCCTAAACTGTAAAATCTTCTGATTTTGAAGAGGGCACAAAATTGCGAACGAACATTTCCAGAGAATTATTGTTTTTATGAGAACAGGTCAAAGGATTTAGAGAGCAATAATTGAACGTAACACTTCAATTTATTCTCGAGAACTGTGATAATGTTTGCAAGTTAAACAACATGCACAAGTAGCTTGAAACGTAAAAGGGGTCTAAGAATGGTAACCTTTTTTTCATTTTTGGAAGGTAACAATAAACTTATTTAACAGTTAAACTTTATTTAGTTATGGATTGTTTGATGATGTACTCGTAGAATTTAGTGACGCAGGAGGCGTATGCGGCTTTGCGCCAAACAGATAGTAAAATCGAAGAAATCCCGGATCAAGTATTAGGAGAAATTTATCTTCGTGGAGAACTTTTTGATGGAACTAACCCGCGTTTGCGTAACACGGAGATGAAAACCACGAAAACCTCCCATGTTTAGCTTGACGGCAAGTGGACTCTCACTCATGATCCGTCAACCACTGAGGATATTTTAAAATCAGCATTGTGGTCGGTGCAAGCCGGATGCAGTATTCGTATCGACCAGCCATCGCTGGGATTCAAACTCTGTTCACCTCATTGGAAGGCGAATGTTCTATCTCCTGAGGCATTACGACTCAGGAATTTAAACTGAAAAGATCAGAATAGAAAGAATCTAAATTCTAAAATGTGCAGTGTCTGTTCAGCTTCATGTGTTGAAAGATGTCTTTTTGATTAGCCAGTGGATGTTTTCCTTGGATTTCAATATAAAACACCGTGGCCTACATTACTTTTTTACAATTATTTGTTCGTCAAATTCCTCTGCTAGCTGGTCACCCCATGTAATTCAGATTTAAGAATAGCAACCTTTTTTCTATTTTTGAAAGGT
Organism: Parasteatoda tepidariorum; assembly: GCF_982258835.1. Classification (NCBI taxonomy): domain Eukaryota; kingdom Metazoa; phylum Arthropoda; class Arachnida; order Araneae; family Theridiidae; genus Parasteatoda; species Parasteatoda tepidariorum. The sequence continues at coordinate 101,355,642 of NC_141757.1, forward strand.
AAAAATAAACAGTCTTAGTTAACGGTTACAACTTTGCTTAGTTATAGATTGTTTGATGATATACTCGTAAAATTTAATGGCATAGGAGCCTTATGCGACTTTGTGCACACTGTAAGAATGTCACGAACTGTAAGAATCAGCTGCTGCAGGACCGTTTCAATCGATTACATTGATTATTTTTGTCCAGTTTTAAAAAAGCTGTATTTAAATTTCGTATGGGCTGTTTTTAAATTGCGTATCATTGAAGTCTAATTTAAACCCGGATATGGTTAATAAAAGAAAATATACACAAGAAAATTATTCTGTACAGACCTATTTTTTAGACTTTTTCTGCTTGTACTGATCTTATAAACTCCTTTTAGCAACAGCGGTTTCTTAAAGCTATAAAAACTCCTTCTGCAATATGCCTGTCTTTTAAAACTTCCATCCGCCAAATACTAACACTTAAGCGAAGAAGGAAAAAACGAATATCTTTTTGAAAATAAAAATTCTTTTGTGCATCTCAACAACAAAATACTTCTGTAAAAGCACTTCTCACCGAGTTTTATTCAAATGTTAAAAAAAAAAAGAACCATATTCAAAAATCTCTAAAAAGTCTCTTCACACGTTTGAGGTAGTTCCGACTTTTTCACTTTGAAAAAGAAAGAAAGAACTTAGTTTTTTTCGTTTATTCTGTTTAAATCGGTGCAGCTTTTATTTTCCTCACCACTTTTTAAAAACTCGTAGAATCTCCATTTTTGAGTGAATGGGATGTCTTGTGGATGTTCTTGAGAAGTACCACCACACCTAAAATGGTCCCAGCGGAAGCTCTTTACCAAGCGGAATAATTTCTAAAACGCAATCGTTTTTTCAAACGAGCGTGAAGTTTTTTTTCTTCGTATTTTTTTTTTTTAAATCTTCCTCAGCGATAGTTTTCACGCGGTTCACGGACAAAAAATGTAAACAAGGGGATGAGTTACAAATTTTCATTATGGCTGTTTTCCCTGTTGTTAAATAAAGGGAAATTGCAAAATCTTCTATAATTGATAGATTGAAATTGATAGCTTTCAAATTTTATACAAATTACGAAATATCGCTCTAAAATTGTTTTGTAACTCAAAAAGTTACTTGATATGTTTTATTTTGTATTATAAACAATATTTACAATGGAGAAAAAAAAAACACTTTTTGAGAGCAAACGATTCTATAAACAGTATAATCGAAATAGTTTTTTATTTTAAAATATTTTTTATTTTAAAACGTTTGTTTCTGAATAAAAGCTGTGCATATTATCTTTTTCTTTGGTAATTATACTTTTATAACTATATTTTTATACAATACTGTGATTTGTTATTCTAAAACCTTAGGAGACGGCATCATTAAAAGAATATGACTTTTTGCCAAACGATTTTTTAAATAGCATATTCAAAATTTTTTTTTAATTTTCATTTTAAAATATCTGTGGTTGAGCAAAAACAATACATATTATTCTTTTTATTTGTAACCAGCTTCTTATAGAAAATAAGAATGTTGAGATATGTTACATTTCAACCTTAAGAAATGACATTAAAAGAGCAAGACTTTTTGAGCAAAAGTTTCGACTAAATAGCGTAATCGGACACATTTCCTTATTTCCAATTTTAAATATCTTGTTGCAGAACAAAGCAAGACACATGAGTTTTTTTGGTAATCGACTTCGTATAGGAAATACAAATGTCGAATTTTTTTATCCCTTAACGTCAGGGAAAGAAGATATTTAAAACAAAAGCAAAAACTTTAAAATTAGAAAACGATCATAGAAACAAATTCGCTTATAGAATCGTTTACTGAAGTGTAAACTTTTCCCTCCAAAATAATTTTTCTATAAAATAAAGAAAACATAAAGGCATTTTAATAGAAAACAAATTATTCCTCTGCATTAGTTGTAAATTCTTAAACCTAATTTTAACACATTTCATGTAGAATAAACTAAATGTAGAATTTTCTTAAACACTTGGAAAAACAATCTTAAACTGCACTTTGCGGGCCTTGTTTAGAGATAAAAATTGTAGCTTTGAGTAGACAATGGATTCTTATATTTGCATTTGCTAAGCCGCTTATCGGTCAGAGGCACTTATCTCTTAGGTAGTAGATGTATAGAAGATTTGGCACCGACTTTATTTGCTTTAAAAAGCGTTAGTTCCGACTTTATATTTTTTTCCTAACGTTTGATACGAGATTAATCTATGCATCATTTAACAAACATTTTAAGACTAAAGTATTAATTCAATTGTTTTTATAATATTTTTCTTGCTAAGTAATTTGAATAGATGTGTGTGTGGGAAACAATGACATTAACAAAGCCAGTGCGGCTTAAGCGTGATTTTGAAATAAAAGCTCGACTGCACGCAACTGTTATGTTTGCTTTTATAATAAACATATAAATTGTAATTAAATAGATGACAGCTGCATTCTTTCGTTATAATACTTTTAGATATTCAAAATTAATTATTTTTGATAAAAATAAAATAAGAATCGCAGCTGAATAAAATTACCCTTAATATCCTTATTATTTTTTATTCGCTAGTATAATGATTCATAATGTCAAGGAAAATTTTTATTTAATTATAATTTTACTATTAAAAATATATCTTAAAATTTAATTTTTTATAACAATGCATGAATATAAAACAAATTTTAATCTGATAAAAAAATATTTTTGTTATATAAAATATTTTGTTACAAAAAATATTATCTATATTAAGATATTCAAGCTAATAAACAATTCTTTAGTCTTGAATTGCGAATAAACTTAACCATTAGAAGATGTTATTGCAACTTCTTTAAAGAATATTATCAATACATTCTTCGTAAGATGAATTTAGCTAATAGGATAATATCTCACATTTGAGATACATTAACTAGTCTGCGTCAACGCTATCGATATTTAATTCAACTAAGCATGAATGATTCTCGAATTCACAGCGTGTCTGTCACTGAATTTATCCTATTTTTTTTTCATTATTTTGTATAAATTTAAGTTAAAATAAGTAAGCAATAATATATTTAACATTTTAATAATTTATGGTTATGAAATACAGCACGAACACCAGATTCTTTTCTTACGTTAAATTTAAAACCTTCCAAACAATTTTTCAAATTCGCAAGTATTTGCAGTTACTTAGATCTAAGAAAAACAGTTTTTCATAATTGAAATTACTTTAATTTACAAAATCAGTATAGATAAATAATATATATGAATGAAAATATTTTTTCTTCATCAAAATATTTTGTTTTTGGATTTTATATTTTGGTACAAATATAATTCCGTTAATCTAAAGATTTTTTTTAATAACTGTTAGACTGTTTTTTACAATAAAAAACATCAGATTATATTTTTGCTTCTAATTAGAGCGTTAGAAAAAATGTATAAAAGAAACACTGATGTCCCATCTGCGTCAAAACATTATAAATTTTATTTCAATTTTATTCAATTCAAAATATAGAAATAGCATTTTTCAATTTTTATTTGTTTCTTAATTACGAATGTTAAGTTATATTTAATGTTTTTTTTCCTGTTAATCATTTGGAAATAATTATTCAAATTCTGAAATAATTTGGGTTAATCTAGTAAGTAAAAAAGTATTGAAACTAATTTTTTTGCTTGAAAATACGAGTTTGCATTCTCTACTTATTATTATTCTCCCGGTAACTTATCACCAAACTAGATATTGAATATAGAAACGTGATGCTTCTTGAATATAAAATACCTATAACAAAGAAATTTACAAGAAAAATTACAAATAAAAACCTAAATACCCAGATAACTTAATACGCAATATTTTATTCCGAAACAATTTTATTTGATGAGCATGCACCGTTTAATTAAAGGCTGTAAACACTTCCACCTAAACTGAATAGGTTCGTTTATTACTCTATCCACTAACACCCTCCATTGTCTAATATTTTAACACAATCTCAGCTATTTCATCCACTTTCAGCTGGTCTTGACAATGATGCAAGACAACTACATATCCTATTTTTCTTTACGAACCAAAGGGAAAAAAACCTGTTCTTTTTGGGAGGAATCCAATCCGTTTTCTCTCATAATAAAGAAAGTGGAATTGCTCACATTACGCAAGAATCTTCCAAGACAATACTCATCGGTCACCCGCTGACCGATGTTTGAAGCAGATAGCCATCTATCCGGGTACGAAGAAAAAAACCTTTTTTTATCTGTTGTCTCTCCAAACTACTTGTTCTTTTATTCTGTTTTTGGAATCTGACAATCTTTCTTGCCGAAAGCGACAACGGCCTCCCATAACGATTAAGCTTTCTCTTGGTAAAAAATGCAAACATTATCTTGCGTAGTTGTTGCTTAACGAATTCCAATAACGTAATGTGTCTTTTTCTCCGGCTCTTTTTTTTCTTCTGCATCCCTCTTGAATAATCTGCAATAATGTATCTCTTTTTTTCTTCTTTCTCCTGGCAATATGCAAGAGGAAATGACATGCATAGGATTTAGATAACAGATAACATCAATAAAATTCTACGGAAGCAAGTAAAGTTTGAAAAAAAATTGGAATTGCTCTTGTTGATCGTGATCCATTTTTTGGGAGTATAGCGAGCTTTTGTTAACCGAATTACACTGAGATAACATAAGAAATGAATTGATTTTAACTTGGATTATTATTGTTAAGAAATTAAAATAATTATGTACGCGGTGAATGTTAGTATTTAGAAATTGCTTGCTGGTGTGAGTGTCTCACACGTATGAGACGGTTTTTCATGTTATAAAATGTATTCCACCACAAATTTTGTAGGTGATATTTCTCATAAAGGTACAATAGTTCCTTATAACGATTAAGATTGGAGAAAATAAAAACATTATTTTGCATAGTTGTTGCTTAACGAATTTCAATAATGCAATTTCTCTTCCTAACCGATACTTTTTTTCTTTTTATTCTATCACTGCGGAATAATCTGCATTATTGCATCTTCCTTCCCCTGTTATATACGAAAGGTAATGACTTGCATAGTATTAAGATTACATCAATAAAAATCTACACAAGAGTTAAAAAAAAGAAATAAATAAAGTTGTTCTCTTTGAATATGATTTCTTATAACAAGCCTTTGTTTGTAACAAGACGCAAACCTGAATTCATTCTTTGAACATTTTTTTAAAAAAACGAATTAAGGGTTTTATGGTAGGTGGAAAAGAAGAGCACGAGAAAAAGTACTGCAAAAAAGTGTACTTCCTAAAAATACCCTTTTATTTTATAAAATCAAAATCAAATTCCACTATAGTAAAAAAAAAAAAAAAAAAAAAAAAACTCATTTAAAATACACCTGTTATTTAAACAATCTTTTTTCTTTCTTATTTAGTTGGAATTAAGTTCATTTGTTAATTTTAATCAATACTTGTTATTTAATTCAGACTATATTTTTAAGGTAAAATCAGTTCCATTTTGACTATACTTGCTTTTTTTGAAAAAGTTTAAATTATCAATTTAATTATCCGATAGTTAAAGTTATCAATTTTATTGCTTGATCACACTTCCCGCTTTACTAACTTAGGATCAGAAACCTAAAAATACATGCATATGGATAATAAGAATGAAAAAAAAAAAAAAAAAAAAAAAAAAAAACAGAATTATTAAGTTTTGATATGAAAAATGTTAAAAAAATTACGACTGTTAAATGACGTATGAATTACTTAATAATTCCGCTTTTTTTGATTTTTTTTTCGTAGACACTTGGATTTTTATCTGGTGTATCTTTCCAGGAGCTTTCTGGCACTTTTTCCCCCGGTTCTTTTTTTTCTTCAGGCAGACTTTTTTTCAATACTTTTTTTTCTTCTTCCATTATTCGCTTTTTTTTTTTTTCCCTAAGCAGCCAATTATTTCACGACTTGCGTCAAAATATAAAGATAAGTGTAATAGCACTATGCATTGAACTAAAAGATCTAAAACTTTATAAGATAATAAAAAACTCAAGTGCCGGTAAGTTTAAAATGCTTCAAACGATAAAACAATTCATGGCTTATAATTTTATCATGACTCATTCATTTGCATTCAACTTTTCTTTATTTCAATCCGGGCTCGAAATTTTTCTGCATAAAACTGCGGGGATTCAAATTCTTCAGAAACTTAAAATGCGGGTGCGGATTCATAAATTGAGAAGTCACATAAAACTAAAGAAATGAAGGGGGATTGCGGATGAAGACCTCAAAAGTTTGCCAGCAGAGACTATGTGAACCCCCAAAGAGAGGAGTTATAAATTGAGAGAACAGAGCCGGCTGGTGGGCCGTAACGGGCCCCAGGAGGGTTCCTGGAGGCCGGAAAAGGGCATGCTTTAACAACTCTTTCAACCGCCCACCATGTTTCTTCGCTTTTTTTTTCTTATGACTGCGCGTCAGGCATCATGCTTCATTAGTTTGTGAAAAAATTTTGCACTTCTTTTTCCGCAGCTTTAGCACGTTTAAGAAAACCACCGAAGATGACAAGCTGTTTCTGGGAATTGCAAAAGGAATTTTTTTAGAGTAAAGAGGTTCTTGTTTTCACTAATAGTGGATTGTTTAGAAAAAAATAAATAAATAAAGCATTGATTATTTTTATACTTCTAAGGACTCCGGAAAATAAGTGAAAATAAAAATAATTTTAACGATATTTTATTCAATATCTTTTAAAGGAAATCTAAATAAATTTAAGAAAATAATATTGTACGAACTTTTACTAAAAGTGAAAATATTTAAAATTCTAATGTTCTTCTTAATAAAAAGATGCTATCTCACAATTAGGAAACTAATTTCCTTAAGTATGAATAAAATGTTTAAGTAAGTAAATAATGTATTAATGCAATTGTAGATACTTAAGTTAAAAGATAAGATATTAAAGTAAATAGCATTCGACTTAATTAGTAAAATACAATAAAGTACGCTTCAAAGGCGTTCCTTTAACCAGGACTTCTGGAATAATTTGTCGTTATTGTGTCCGTGAAAGATATTTAAATTGCGTACATTTTGGAACTACTTCCAAAATAAATTAAATTGAAATTTATTAAAAAATTTACAATTTTTCATTAATTAAAAGTAGAAAACTTGTTTAAACTTTTGCATTTATAGTTCTGTGGCAGAACTATAAATTATGTAAGCTACTTAACTCCCTTTTTTTGATTAAATTTTTTATAAATTTAATTTTGCTTATTTTTAATGTCCAAGCTTTATTTAATCTAAACACTTCCTTCTGCAATTTTTGCAAATAAAAACCTATATGCTTTTATTATTAATACATGCAAATTTAAAAACTTTTCAATGGTTTCTTTTTATATATTCAGCTCTTAAAATTTATTTTGCTAAGATTTTATGCTTTATTATCTTGTGGCACTGTACAAATCACAGTACCGAGCAATGTATGCAGTATTGGTAGAATAAAAACGTTTACAAGGTCAAGATTTATTTTTCGAAATTGTATAAAATAAGTAGGAAGGACACTGAAATTTGACCACTGTTCAATTTCGCTGAACATACAAGGCTTTAGCAACTGAGATTTACAAATAATTATTGATTCCCATTATTTTGATTAATGTTCGAGTTAACCCTAACAATAGGAAAACCAACTACTTGAAATTAATTAGCTCATAAAACAAAAATTGTCTTATTTTCTAGAAAATTCATATCTATTTATTCACTAAAAATTAAAAAATAGATATCGATATTAAAAATAATACTCTCTCAATTTTAAAGGATATCGAGAACCTCTCCCTTTCGAAAGATAATAGTAGTAGCTCCTAATAGAATCTTTTTTTTCTCTTTCGGAGTCTATCTTTAATCTAATCTATTAGGTATTTATGTGTAACTTCTAAACATATGATTGCATAAGATATTAATAAAAATATACCATCTCCCTTTAATATGAGTATAAATGTAAACTCTAATAAAACGGCGCATATACGGCAATAAAATGGCGCACTTTAACGAATGGCTGAACATGACAAACCATCTTGGCCACCCAATCCATTTTTCTTTTCAATATCAATAACGAATCGCCAAATGAGGGGCATCGTTCAAAACTATGGACATGACACATCATTGCAGACTAATCTAAGGGGTCGACGATCATCTCCCAATTCCCTTAACATGCACCCTCCACCCCACCCTCCGACAAACAACCACCTCCTTTTTAATTTACTCTACGATTGCTGAAAGGCCTAATATATATAAAGTTTATCTGGGCTTTTTAATTTTTGGATCGCTTGTCGACATATTTTTTTCTTCTTTATTCTAGAACAACCCCATGGCTTTTAATGTGATTGGTCGAGGGACCAGAGCTGATCCTGAAGGGAAGGATACCAGGGCATTTGTCAAGTGCGTAAGAAAAGGAGGAACGCCACGTTAGGCTTAATTTATCGAAAAGTGATTTCTTTTTGGATGGAAGGGAAAAAAAATAAAAAGGGGTAGGACATTTGTTCCGAATGCTTCTTTTTTTGTCGTCTGATGTTTTACTGTTTGGGAACGGTTAGAAAATTCAATTTTGAAACTCTAGAGGGAGCGGTGTCATTTTTCTTCCTATCTGTAAAAAGCGGGAATTTTGCTCTTTTTGTAATCTCTGTCAGAGAGAAGAAATACTGAATCCTTATTTTTTGCGATTTCTTTTCTTTGCAGACTATGGGGTTTGAATTCTGCTAGTGATTATTGGATAAAAATGGATGCGGGCACGATGTCAATTGATAAAAATTCTCTGCAAGAACTAAAGAGTTATATGAAATAAAATTATACCGTGAATTATTATTTTGAGTATATTGAACACGTATTAGATAAAGAATAATTCTGTATAAGTAAAAAGAAAAAAGTATTAAGTTGTTAAAAAAGTAATTTCAAACATGGTCAATACGGTGGTCCAATTTTTTGGGAGGGATGGAATTAAAGTAGTTCTCAAACTTAAGAAAAAATTCTCATATCTGCTAATTTATAAAAAGATTCATTATTTTTGTCTATTTCTTGTGTTTAACTTTGATGAATTTAAATCAATGGTTTATGAAAATTTTGTTTATTTATCTAAAAGATTTCTAATTTTTTGGGGGCATATACTCATTGTCCCCCATTGATGCCTACGGTTACATTAAGTTCTAAGATTAAGTTACTAACGTTACTGACATTAAGTTCAAAATATTTGCACGATATTTTTCAATATTTCCAGTATCGAAAGCATTTTAGGAACTAGTAATATTTTTCATCGAGGGTTTTCTTTATAGCTTAAATTTTTTAAATAAAACTAATAGAAGGTTGCTTAACTTTCATGTACATTATGAGTTAGGCCATAACCTGATTTTAAAAAAAAGGAAATCATTCCCGCAACAACCCATCATATGCCAGGGAAGTCCATGAAGGTTAAGCTTTTTCAATTTCGTGACCAATAGCATGATTGTAAAAATATAGTCAGCATTGCACACAAACTGTTTTTATCTCCCAGACAATCTGCTAACCATAAATATGAAGTTGAGTGGGATGCCAATGACGATTGAACCTCAATATTTCTCAGTGACAGCTTTGAGAAATCGTGGCTCAACCTGATTAAAATAAGTGAAAAATAATTCAAAACATTACGTTGATAATATTAATAAAATTAAAATGTTTATGATAATATTAATACAGCGTTTCTTCGCTTTAAATTAAAGGTATTTTTTTAAAAATGAAAGTAAGGTACATAAAGCCATTTTCGTCGCAGAAACTAAAGCAATTTCAAGTTGTGCAAAACACTCATTATGGCATATCTTTTAGTGAAACTCTCTGAAGGAAAGCATATTTGAATTAAAGCTCTCTTCGCTTTCGGGCAAGCTGAATTTTACATCATTCTTTTAGCAAAAACTGCAATTTAAATCAATTTATTTTCTTATAACTACTTTGATGTGACGCACTAAAACTCCACACATTTCCGAGCCTTAAAATATTTTTGTGTATAAAATTTGCGTATATCAGTATGATCATGTAGTAACATCATTTAAGCATTTTCGTTACAATACAATTAGATAGTCATGACGGCAACATTTTAAAATAAAGCTTTAACTCAAACTATATCACGAATGTACTTTTAAAATATTAGAAATAATGCACTCGTATAAAATAACTTTCACCATTTATTTAGTAGAAAATTCCACAACTACTTGATATTACTTATCGAAATTTATTGCATCTTGCATTCCCATTTGTTCATGTCTTAATATGCATAGTATTTACAAAAGCTTAGACTTCATTTCTCTTTCAGTTCCTCTGGTGTATATGAATTCATTACCTTACTCATAAATCTATTTTAATTATGATGAAATGTTTCTAGCTTCTCTTCATTTACATAATATTATTCATATCACCATAAAATACGGAGATGGAACTTCATAAACGAAGTTATCAGTAGTTCGACCAATAATGCATTGCCGAACAGGAATTGATTAAGTTCTCATAAATGGTTATGTTGATTAGCTTAGGAATTTTACTCGCTATGTTTAGGAATCGGATAAGAATTCTGTTATAAATTCAGACAGATTACGTTATTTATATCTGTCGAAACTGCTATTAGGTGATGGTTAGTGGGGAAATAAGTTGGAATTATTTTGCGAGAACTATTGTTCTTTAAGTAAATGTAATCACATTTATTTGAATTTAGTATTTAGATTTTTGCATTTACATGTGCGCTTTCATTTTACACTACATTTTACACTTTGTTTTGTAAAATTAAATGACTGAATAAAATAAGATTTTGCTGTTGAGTCTATTAAATTAGTGTTTATTCATTTTAGGTTTTGCTGATTTTCATTTTTAAGACAAGGAGTGTAATTTAAATAACACTAAACAACTCGGTGGAAACAAATCGAAATTAATAAGCTTAAACAAAAATAAAATTAAACAGTAAGATTTGGTTTCAAATAAATATTGAACAAACGGTCTTCCTGTTTGATAAAACATTAATCAAAATTCATTTCATGTTATCTATATTATTTTCAATTGTCCGCATTTTAATTTCATAGCATTTATAAATGCTTAAACTTACTTTCTCGTTAAGTTTCTTTCAGTTTCTCCGGGTGAATTCAAATTCATAAAACTACTTTAATTATGATGAAATGTTTCCAACATCTCTTCAGTACCATAACCTTCATGTCACCATAAAATATGGAGATGTAACTTCATTGAACGAAGTTATCAGTCGTATGACCAATAATGCATTGACGAACAGGAATTAAGTTCTAATAAATGGTTATGTTGATTAGTTTAGGAATTTTACCTGCAATGTTAAGGAATCTGATAAACAAGATTCCAATATTTTTCAATACTTCTTATTGGTCAAAAAGGTTGGAATTATTTTGCGAGAGCAAATAAGTTTTTTAGGCAAATTTCAAAATAATTCATTAGAATTAGGAATACTCATGATACTATTATTCCAGATTATCGCATGACAACTTTATTTATGAAGTTAGATTTGAATAGAAAATTATTATTTTGAACATATAATATTGTTCATATAACCCTAAAATACGGAGAAACTTTCTAAACTAAGTTATCAGTCGTTCGACTAATAATGCATTGCCGAACAGGATTTAAGTTTTTGTATGTTGACTGGGTTAGGAATTTTATCCATTATATTAAGGAATCTGAGAAGGAACTTTATGAAACAGGAGAGATTACATTATTTATTTGTTGTAACTGTTAGTAAATTGAAAATGGTGAAATTAGTTGAAATATTTGTATTAGAATTAATGGGGTCTTTTAATAATTTTAAATATATTTCTTTAAAATTTTTTTTCGGAAATTATCTGCTTTTATACATTGCATCTAAAGTATTTTGTTTTAAAAATATTTAAATGAAATCAAATTTTACTCATTTTTCAAATTAGTCATTATTTTAAGAAAAAGAATGTAATTTATCCACATTTTTTAATAGCTTAATTTCACAGTAGTTATAAAATATTGGACTTCATTACTTCGTAGAAATGCGTATTCGGAGATATCCTTCATTTTCCGTGTGTACTTCCTTAAATGGCAGAAAACGAAAAGTCAAAAAATTTGTCATGGACAAAATATATGATGTACGAGCTAGAATACAATCAATACGATATATTGATTTTGCCGCGAACAAGATTTCAAAATGCTTAAACTTAATAACTGGAAAAACAATGGCATCAAACTGGTTAAAATGTAAATCGACTTTTGAAAAGCCCGGGATTTGTATTGGATTGTTGCTCCATTAAGAAAGTAACTTCAATTTTTCCCTTGGTATTATCTTACAATAATCTTCGTTACATTGCATATTTTGAAGATGCATTTTTATTTTTTAAGTAATAAATATGATATTTTAAGTTTGATACATTGGTTAAGGTACTGAGCTGATATTGCATAAGTCAGGATATCTAATAGAGGCGTAAACACTAAGCCTACCTAGCTATAGATTCATGGGTACTAGTCGGTGAAATAAAGGACGTCAGCGTACAATGCTGGCCACGCTATCCTCACTATAGTGTTGGTATCAAAGTTGTTGAGCTTTAACTTCCATGACCACCCATGGTCGATAAACTACGGTTGGCTGCCGTGGAAGGGCTATTTTTTAAATATGCTATATTATCATTCTTATGTATTGTTCATTGTCACATTGATAATTTGGATACATCACGATTTCTTCATTTAACTAATACATTTTTATGCTATAATTCTTGCTGCTCTACAAAGACCTTCGTTAAAAAATGGACATTGAAATATATCGCGATTGTTCTTGTTACTAATGCTCTTATGCGTTGTCATCATTGTTATTCAACAATAACGTTACATTATGCATTTGAATACATCACGCTTTCAGTTGTCTCCCGACAAGTTTGATATAACAACGTGTTTCTATGATTAGTAAACGTTCTATGGTATTTTATCTGACAAAATTAATTTGATTGTTGCAACAGCATACAATTCAAGGAGTTTGTCCCACCAATAAAACAACTCACCCTTTTATTGTAAAATCCATTAAACAAAGTAAAATTAAGAATGCATGGAACAGGCAATGTTCCGCAAATTTTTCCAAATGAAAAACACGAATTTCTTAATCTAACAAACACATTTGATCAACTAACCAACATCAGAGTACGTCCTGGGAGTCGACATAACGTAAAGGTAGTATTAATGAAATTGAGAAAGCCAACTCTCTCTCGCTTTTTGATCTTTATCCAAATTACAATCAGTCCCTTTCATTAAGCTAACAGGATGAAAATCCCCTTTATTCCAAACCCCCTTTTCCCTGCAGGGACCTCCGAACTTTCCCCTTTCAGTACTTAGATCAGCAGGACTAAAACAGGTAGCAAAAGATATTTTACTTGTTCTTGCATTATACAAAAGTACCTGCTTCTGCATCCCCATCCGCTGCAAGACATGTCGTATCTAATTAGAATACGAACAAAAATGATCAAAAGGAACCGAGAATGGCATTGGAATACAGCATTTCATTAATTCTTATAACGGCCAATAGTTTCAGCCCGAAGTTTGCATCTGAATATAAAGAACTGAATGCGTTTTAAATTAACTTAAGTTTAGGCGAGTGTCACATGTCCAATATCTTTACGCTTGACAAGGGACAAAACCAATAATTTTAATTAAATATAATTTTCAAATTTTGTTGTTTTCGTAGCTGCATTTAAAAATTAGTCCAGATTAGTGTTCAAATTAGCTTTAAGAGTTTAGATAATTTGAGAAATTTCGCACTAGAACGATTTATAAGTTAATATGTGAAAGAAAATAACATTTTTGAGCAAACGATTCAAGAATGGAACAGTTTTCTAATTTCGGTTTTAAACATTTGTTGAATAAAATTAAGCAAACTAATAAGCTTTTTTATACAAACATTCAGCATAAACAAATAATTCCGTTTGTTTATATTGAATGTTTATTTTAAGGTCAAAAATTATTCTACAACAAGGTTAATTCTTGCATATATATTTATACATTTTACCGAAATAATATTAAAATTTAACTTCGAAAACTATTTCAAAAATACTATGCCAACGGCATTATGTGTGATTTCGTTATTTTAAATATCGTCTGCGCGAACTAATTTAGCATATTTGAAAGCTACGAAACATTACAATGGAATCTTAGTAGGTGAAAATCCGATTATTGGACAAAAAACTTTCATTCTACTCACTCTACATAAAATTAGATGCAGTAATTTTTTATTTAACACTGAAGTATCGAATGAAGAATTTTTTATAATAAAATAATCAATTTTTAATTATCTCAGAACTTTTGTTGATTGCATCAAAACTTTATTAATTCCTTGGTGCTGCGTTAAAAGAGTCTCACATCCTTGGCTTGTTAGGCGTCTTGTTTAGTTCTATAGAGACTTAAACCATGGTTCGCGAGAGTTCAATAAGTTTTCTCCAGTTGTTTTGTTAGAATTTCATTAGTGATTGACGCCCACCATTATTTGGTCAGAAAACGAACAATTAAATTTGAACTGAGAACTTCATCATTCAGTAAAGATATTTTGCAAAAGAGTACTTCGATTAAATGGCTTTTGCGAAATAATAATGAATTCCAAACACTAATTTCGACACTTGTTAATTAAATATTTTAGCAATATTGAAGCAATTGTTCGCAAATTTTAGCAATACAGAATAAGTTATTTTAAAAAACAGATCCGAAATCTACATTTTTGATAAGGCGTATGTTACAATAAAAATATCACCGAAACAATCATCAATAGCAACTTTAAAATCAATTTTAAAGTAATAAATACTGAAAAATGTTAACAAAAATAATTTTTGTAAGGAACTTACAAATTTCAGTAAATTTTCAAAATCAGACAGTCTTAATTTGTCTTACCTGTAACAGATAAGAAAAAATACATGTAGAAAAAATTAAAATAAGGTAAAGTAAAAATGTAATATAAATATTGAAATAAGACTATGTGGAAAAATATAAACTTTTCTCATTCAATGTAAAAACAATATTTCAATTGACATAAGAATAAAGAATATAAAAGCATAGAAAAAAATAACCTTTTTTGTATAAATTGACGATTTATTTTCAAATATCATCATACAAATAAGCTAACAATAAAATTGTAAAGTTACAGAGCAAAAACCGATAAATCTAAATTAGAGTTTTATATATACAAGAAAAAGGAATGTTTTTTTTAAAAAAAAAGTGCGTTCAGAGTTATTAAAAAATAAATTAGAATTAAATCTCAATATCGTAGAAAAACGTGACAAAATACTTCAGTTTGCTAAACTCGAAGCACCTTCCAGGAATTTTAATTTATCGGATTTGGCTCCGATCCTCTAAGTACACAACCACAATACTTCTGTGAGTATTTAGTACGTAGGATAAAAACTATTCTTACTATAATTAAAAGAGCAAATAATAAAAAACAAGTCTCATTTTGGTAAAAAGAATAAATCAAAATAGTATATAAATCAAGTTTACAAGTATCCATAAAATTATAAACAATATCGCGAAATTCTCAAGTAAGTATATGGAAACAAACTTAAAGAAGCTATTCTCAAACGGTCACAATAATTAAACCAGGTATTCGCCTTTTTAAAAATGTTTTTGCTTTTACAATAATATTTCTAGTTACAATAATATTTTTAGTCGCAATAATATTTAAATAACATAATATAAAATGATGTTTAAGCGAAAATCATTATTAATATAGTCGCGAAAATAAATTAAAAGGAGCAAGTTTTACATAAATATCATAGCTAGAAATGTGTGGTTTTTGTTTCACGTTTTTACGTAACATAAAATGATAATAAATATTTGTCGAAAAATTATCTCTAGGACAGCTACAACCGTAATTTTAAGGAAAAACACTTTTGACGAATAATCATTTCTAGGATAGTTACAACGGCAATTTAAGGAAAGCCACTTCCTTTCCCATAGACTATTTATTTAAGCATATCTTTCCTATTTTCTACACATAAAAGGATAGCAATTTTGACAAAAAAATATTTCTAGGATAGTTATAAACCCAGATTTTCACATAGCTACAATAAAATCAAAACAGTAATTTCATTTTGCTTGCTTTTGTTCTGGTTTTTCCGCATATAAAATGACAGACAACACTTGAAAAAAAATCCTTTTATGTTTGCTATAAAAGCGAATTAGAAAAAACAAGACTTATATTATTATAGACAAATGGTACAAAAAGTTTTCAGCTTATTACTTCCAAAAACTAGATTTTATTGGAATTTTTTTCTAGATTCCTCAAACCAGCGGAAGAAATTAATTCTTTCAAAAAGAACGAAAACGAAATGAACCGCTTAAATGCAAAACATACATTAAGACTTTATTATCCAGAGTTTTTTCTCCACCAACCTCAACTTTCAAAAAAGGTGTAATTTTTATCCAAAGCAATTCTTATAATGATCTTGACTTTTTCTCCATACTTGCCTTGCTTTCTCTAAATTCAAGTAAACCACGGGCTTTCAATTTAATGATCAGGTTTCCCGTTTTCGCAGCCGTAATCGCACGTTTAGTCGCGTTCCAACAATATTCCTCCAAAAGATTAAAGAAGCATCATTCTCATCGCTTCATTTCGTTTACTAAAATGTACCCGTAGAGGCGTTTTTGGCAATCATGGGAAATGAACATCGCACTACTTAAAACGATTAGAAATTATTTCTTGCAGGAACAAACTTAGGGAACGGTTCAACAACTTTTCTGAAATTGAAAAACTTACAAGCAAAATTATCCTCGACTTTATAAACTTTTTTTACGAGATGAATTTTGTAGTTTGATTTAGTTTTTGGATATCTTTTCTAGAGTACTTTTTAAAAACTCTTTAAAAAAGAAAAACGCAATTGATTATACGTCACCTTTATGAATTTGCTTTCGTATCTGCTTGGATGGAATCTTGCAATCAAAATTTCAACCCTTTTCACGGTTAGACAGAGTCACTGTCCGGTCAGCCACTTAAATCTCTCAAGACATTCTGTGTTAGTTAAGAATTAAGTTTAAATTATTTTCTGGCTATTACGATTGGAATTTTTCATCATTTTATAACCTAATATAATTTATAATTAATTAAAGCCTAATTAAAAAAAATATATACTTCTTCGGACACGATTTACACATTTTTCTACATACGATTGTTAGATAAATGACAACTAAATAAACTATTTTAACTATGTCCTAAATCCTTTACAGGCCAAAGTACACGATATTCTTTTTCATTTATACAGTGAAATTGATAAAAAGAATATTTAATATAAATTAGTGATTACATTAGTCCAAGTTAGATAAAGCAATAAAGATAATTATTTCACTACTGTTTAAAAAATATAACAGGGACTTTGGACTTCTGTAAAATATTTAATTCAAGCCTAATTTGAAAGAAGAAAGCTTAAAATATTCTTTTAGCTTTCGTAAAATTTGGCAAAAATTAAAAGGCACATTTAATTTTGAAAGTTGAAATTTGGTAATTGAGCTCCATAATATATTTTAATAAATAAAAAAATAAATGTTCTAAAACTTCATTCAGTGTCTTAACAAATAGGAAGTTAGTATTTGTAAAATTTTCCACCGATTAATATGGGAGACAAGGATAGTCTGATAACAGAATCTGATTCAAAAATCTTCATAAAGTAACAACTTTGATTTCAATGAGAATTTGATTTCAATGAGAACAGCAAAAACATAGAGTGAAACGTAAAAATTCGCTAAAATTAGAAAAGTTTTCTATGGTGTACAAAAAAGGAACGTACAAGGAAGTCAGAAAATTTAAAAACGTTTCCAATGGGGAACGAAAAGTAATGTATAAGGATTTCAGTAATTTTAGAAAATTTTTCCTGTTGTGAATAAAGTGGGACACATGGAAAATACACCATATTTAAAAAAGTTTTCCATAACAGCCAGCATGTATTCGTTACTGAGTAAGTTTATAAGTAACAGTTCAAATTCTACTCGTAAAAGCGAATAAGAGCCGACGTCTATGGCAGTATATTGTTTTCAACAGGTGATTGGTCCGCATTTAGCAAAAGGAAATATCCCGCTTCCATTAAGCTTGAATCACCTTTTCCCATTTCCCGGGGGGTAGAGAAGTATCATAGCCACATCCCTATTTATATTCGACGGTGACACACCACGACCTCCCCAAATCACATAAAGAGGACATCGGCCACTCACAAAGAAGACACCAACAAACAAAACAAAGGAAATTCCATGTTCGAAGCTCGCTCCAACGCATTTTTCCATTTAGGAAAAAAACTCCCTTCTGTTAAGAGGAATAGGAAAAGCACTCACGCGGAATCTCATTCTTTCTCGGGGAATGGGCGAGATCTGGAAAAGTGAGTCCAACATGGATAGAGGATTTAGCCACATAGGCAGAAACATCGATGGACCCTTCAGGTTTGGCGTTCCTGAAAAGAACAGTTGCCGGAACGGAATGAAATTCCAGCTTTTGGAGGATTCCGCTATTTATGACGAAATGTTGAAAGGAATTTCGTTTTTTTTATTTTATTTATTATTATCCAGCAGTCTCCTGACAGGATAAATACATCAAAATTAATTAATGACAAAGAAAAAAAATTCGCAGATTCAGGTAGTTCGACTTAGAAAAGTTTTCATTTGGCGCACGAATCTTAATTATTTTAAAGAGAAGGAAAATATTCGAATCCTGAAATATCACTTTCGATTATAAATCATAGAATGCATTCAAATTGCGGAAAGAAAATATGAAAGATGCATGGTTTTGACTGAAAGATTGTGTGGACATTATAATGGGGGAGTCAACAATGTGCATTAATTTTTTTTAAACCAGTTTAAAAAAAAAACATTTGCAAATCAATAGGATTTTATGAATTTACTATTTTTTCCCAAAGCAATGTTACCGGTTTAATTGACCTTAATCAGTATTTTTTTTCTTATAAATTCATGAACTTTTAATGGGAGGAAAAATTATGCAAATGTTCACAAAGACTTTTGATGATCGAAGTTAAGAAAAAAATTGCTAGGATCGAAATAGTTCCAGAACTCACGTATATTGCCATGAAATAAAACTTATAATATTTATACAATTTAGTTTTGTTTTTAAGGAAAAATTTAAAAATGTTGTAGAAATGGAAATGTGATTTGTTAGATTACCCAGGCCCCCTAAAGTCATGGCCTTCTCTGATAGTGTTTCCTTTGCCCCTTTCAATTTGACGGAATTAAAAACGAGATTAAGAAATTTATCGTCGTTGAAATTTTTAAGATGCAATTTTTTCCCACTAAATATCAAAATCGAGAGATCTGTGAGTAACTTTCTATAGTCAGATGATCTTCCTGAATATTAGAATTACATAACGAACGATAATTCTGATTTAGTCTCTTCGGATGTCTCTTCTCAACCCAGTTTAAATATTGAAACAAAATAAGAAATTATCTCTATTTTTATAAATAACTCAACATTTTAGCATGCAGTAATTAAACGTATTAATTCATTGTAATTGTGGATAATGACTTACGGTAATGATTTATTAAAATTATAAACAGGGCCTTACAAGCAAAAATTGGGGCCTTAAGTTGAAAATTTGTCAACATTTAAAGTCAACGCAAATTAATTTCCATGTCCATTTCATATTATGCTCAATTGTATTTATAGCTACTTTACTTAGTAATTAAATAAATGATATGGATAATTAAATGGTGAAAAGTGTATTACACAATTTTTCTTATTAATCAAGAAAAAAATTGAAAAAATAAACCATTTACAGAACCATTCTGTTTTCTAGTATTTTTGCATCTTTTCCTATTGCCTTAAAGATTATTTTTTTTAAAAAAAGAAAGAAAAAAAAGATTTGAGAGAACTAATAACCGTATTACACTTTTCGGAAAAGTTTCAACAAATAAAGCTTTCTTCTCAGTTCAAAATCATCCAAATTAATAAAATATTGCGCTAAAAGACTGAGTAATACTTAATTCTTTGAGAAAAGCAACTTTAATAGTTCAAAGCATGAAAAAGAGTAATGATAACAAATTACATATTCCGATCTCATATTTCAGAAAATATCATGTATGATTATTTCCTTATACCCCAAGTAAAAATGCGAGAAATAAAATTTGCATTCTGCATAAATCAATAAAAAATTTCATAATTTTTATATATTTAATGATGTGCATAGGCCATTAAAGCATTCAGAATACCAAATCCAGGATAAGCTGGCCTGTGCGGTAATCACATCCTGATTATAAAATGACTTTAAAAAAAAAGTTCGTGTCCAAAAAGTGTAAGAAACACTCTGCAAATGGAAATAAGCCTGCAAGAATACTCATATAAGTTTGCATCAGCGGGAACTAGAAACGAGATAATAAATATATCTTTGTTGAAACGTGGGAGCATCGAGGCTAAAATAATGTTAATAGCAAAACTCAACATTTTCAAAGAAAAAAAAATATCGAAGCATACGATTCATCTGTCACTGAATCTCACACTCCAATGATACTCCGGATTGATAGAGCTGGATGACTGACGATTTCATTTAGATTTCGCCTACCTCTCAACTCAACTAAAAAATCAGGCCACCCCCGACATTACCAGACCACTTTTGGAAAAGAGCAACGGAGTTTTTTACACCACAATGCTCCAGACATTAATTACATCCCTGGTTTAGCCACGCCAGCTCAGAAGCAATATTCTAAACATTCCCACCCCGAAAGTCTTTATGTGAAAGTGTGATAACAGCCAACAAAGCCAACTCAAGTATGAAAAAGGACGGGGATTCTTTTTTTCTTTCTTTTTCTTTTTTTGCTACAGCCCTTCAACCAACTCCTCAAACAAAACTGCCGTTTTTCATTTTCGCACATCATACCACGGCATTGCTGTTCGATGGAGTGTTTTCTCACCTTTTTTTCGTTCCATCCACCCTACTTCCATCTTTTTCGAACCTCTTCAAAAAGCCACTTGTTTGAGAATTATACGGCCGATAAGTCTTCAAAAGCACAACTTCCCCTCCACCAGATCCCTTTTTCAATCTAACAGAGTTTTCTTGGAGCAATATTAAAGCGTTGGTCCATGGTCTGGTCTTGAGGTTCAAGCGACGCTTAACCTCACTTTCCATTGACGAGGACAAACAAAGTTGTGCCACGGAGCCCTTCAATTTGTTTACCATAGAAAAGGCAATGTGTGTGGGAAATGAAGAGCTGCTCTCGGGAAGTGCCTGAAGCGCACTGAGAGATGAAGAAAAAAGTGAGAACGTCAATATTACGCAAGAGATTGAACAAATATTGAGATTCAGTGAACTGTTTTAAAATGAAAGAGAAACAAAAAACAGGCTTCGTAATTGCTATTTGTTTCATGTGACTAGATAGAAATTCAAGAAGAGATTTTGGTATATTATTTCAGAAAACATGATGTTTTAATAAAATATTTATTACCATGGGTACTTCTCTTTGTCTGATTTCAGTATTAAAAACACGCTAAATGAGGAAAAATGAAGAGAAATTATTTTTGGTAAAAAAGATAATTTTTCAAAAAAATGAAAAAGTTACGAAGTTTAATTTTAAGCAATGTAATGAAATGTTATAAAATTATAAATAATGTTATAAAATTGTATAGAGTTATGAAATATTTTAATTTGTGAGTAGTATTATAAAATTTTATAAAATTATAAGCAATGTTCTAAAATGTTATGAAATTATAAACAATGTTATGAAATGTTATCAAATTATGAAAAAAAAATATAAAATTGTGTCTTAAACAAAAAAAATATTTTAAGTGTGAATTTTCGAAAAAAAAAAATTAAGATTCATCGGGGAAAGTCCTTATTCTTATTTAACTATGCAACATTTTATTTTGTTAAGTCAAATTCCGAAATTATCAGTGGATGAAGGATTTAAGCCTCCGTCTGAGAGTTTTTGGAGTGGAAGAATGATCCAAATGAGCCTGGCTATGATCAGTTGATGAGTAACTTTAGTAAATCCGAATCTAATAATAGATTATGTTCTGGAATCTATAAATTTGTAGTTTTATGGTATATTTCAAAGGTTTTCATTGAGTTATATTTTTTAGAACACTCTTGAATAAATTAGTTCAACTTTTCTTATTCATCACTTTTCTCTGATCATAATTTTAAAGGACTGCTTCGTAAAAAAAGAACCCTTTATCTGCAAAGAAAATATGATAAAAGTCAAAATTAATTGCATATAAATTAAATTTTAAAATGCTTTATAATTAATTGCATATTAATAAGAAAAAAAATTGGATGAGATAATTTTTAAAGGTAAAATGATAAAGTTATTCATATCTATTCTGTGCATTGATATTTCACGATTAACGAATGTCCCCCTT
Organism: Parasteatoda tepidariorum; assembly: GCF_982258835.1. Taxonomy (NCBI): domain Eukaryota; kingdom Metazoa; phylum Arthropoda; class Arachnida; order Araneae; family Theridiidae; genus Parasteatoda; species Parasteatoda tepidariorum. The sequence continues at coordinate 101,377,895 of NC_141757.1, forward strand.
TATTACCGGTGTAAAAGTCAAACCCCTGCTTTATCGTAAAAATTTGGTGATGAGAAAAAATTGCAACCTTGTATGCACACAAATGTGTGTAAATATCAGAAGGTTATTTAAAATAAATGTTTTTAAAACTAATTATTTATAATTGATTTTTGATTAAAATGAAGGTAGTTTTTAGCTTATTTAGGCATCATTTATTGATTTAGGTCTGTAGGCTGTATAGGTTAGGTATTGATTTAGGTCTGTAGGCTGTATAGCTTTTCTCGAACTCATAGATCGTGAATGAACTTTTGTTTCATTCAATTCACTATTTAACCTAATTTTATCGATGTAAGATTTTCTATTAATACTGTTACAACTAAATAATAATAATAAAAGAAAAAAAAAAACTGTCAAATATTTTTTTAAGCAAACTGTCAAACAAAAAAAAAGTGCGTAACATTCTGGGAAAGTAATCAAAATGTCATTCCAGACTGTCTCTGACAGTGATACGAGATACTAGATTTGTACGGGGAATCGAAAAGAGGGAATGAGTTCCAGGATGTCAAGAAAAGAACAAAACATTCTCTTCCATCCGGTGCACACTCATAAGTGGCACGTGGCTTACTCCTACCCAATTAAAAAAGGAGGTACCCCAAGTTGTGGGAAAGGGTTTCAAATTTCATCCCGCGATACCACTTAATGTTCCAAAAGGGCTCTTTGGGAGTATCAGACAGTACAAAGTCACCCCCTTTTTCATTTCATTATCATCAGAGTGGCATTTATATAGAAATATGTTCTGTGGGGTGACATAAGACACCTATATGGCGCACATTTTTTCATATTTAATATACTTTCGTAGACGGGGGTCGATTAAAATCTGGCTGAGTGCGGTTGGGAAAGGGGTTGTGCAGGGAGTCGTTCGATTTTAGGATTTGATACTGAAGAAAGGGGGTTTAAATATGTTGGGAGTTAAAAGTATATTTCTTGACATACGGCAAAAGATATAGAGCGGGTAATGTTACATACAGTATGCTAATAACTTGAATTTATAGCTGACGGGGTTTAAAGGGCTTTATTTTACTGCGTGGGTTGAAATTTGTAAATGGAATAAGTAAAATGAAGCATTTAAAACAATTTGGAGATTATTATGGAAATGCTTCATGAAGTAGGGAACTAAAGTAATAGTTTTTATGCTATATTGAAATACATTTGATTTAATAATACATACTGCAATAGTTTTTAGTTTTTCAGTTTATTGATTTTTGAATGAGGTAATTTAGTAGGAAATGTAAAAGTTTGGATTGCTTGATATTAGGCAATCAGAGTTCTTCGAAGATTTTCGTTATGTTGTTGTTGCTAATTCCCATCTGGTCTGACGGATTCAGACTAGATCAATAAATCCGTTGACATTTAGGAAGTCCGAAACTAAAAGGGGAGAGGAATGAATGTCGTTCCAGTCCAGCCATAAGCAGTTCAAGATATGTTCAGGTGATGCCTGGTTTTGTTGGCATTTAGGGCAAAAAGGAAAGATCTTTTGATAAGCAGAAAATGTGAGACTTTTTAGGTGTCTACTGGCCAGTCGGGATAAGCAAGTGTTGGTCTGCCTGTCACCAGGTAGAGATAGAGTCCTGGTCTCAGTTATCGTTATATAATATCGCCATATCGTCTTATCGTCATTTAGTTAGAACCCTCTACGTAAATAAGGAAAATGGCACAAAATGTCAATCTGAAGCAAATGTGAGGATGTCAGTTTTAGCTAGAGCAGCATGTTAATCAGAAAAATGCAGCAAAATCTCAATCTTCAGTCAGAACCAACTATATTAGTTAGAAAAATGGAACAAAACGTTAATCTGAAGATTTAAAGATGTCAATTTTTAGCCAGAATAAAGCAATGGCGCAAAATGTCAATCTGAAGAGGATGTCAATATTTAGCAAGAATCTTCTACATTAATAAGAAAAATGGCACAAAATACCCATCTGAAGCGAATCTGAAAATGTCATTCTTTAACCAAAACACTATGTTAATTAGAAAAACGGCTCAACATGTTAATCTTCAGCCAGAATCTTCTACACGAATTAGAAAAATGGAGCAAAATGTTAATCATGCCATTCTTTAACAAAAACCCTCTTTGTTAAGCGAATTATTTAAGAACGTTGAATATATTTTTAAAAATTTAAGCTATCTGTCCGTTTTGCTCTTTCCAGGCAGTTTTTCTTTAGCAAGAGATTATATGCAGTTTAAAATTAAAACTCAACCTTTAGCTTAAGATACTCAAACTGTTGATTTTTTTTTAACTTTCTTTGACGAAAAAGCTTCAAAATTCCGTAACATACTTAACGAGTTTTAAAACTGAACAGGTCATATTGTTTATAATGCAATGAAAAAAATAAAAATTTTTTTTTTATAAAGAAAATTTTTGGTATACAACTAGAAATGACACGAAAACAATTTTCAGCAAACATTTCATAAAGCGAAAAAAAAAATTATACGAAAGTTTAGAAAAATACTTAACCGACTAGGTGTAGACCAACATCAGAGCCGTGAGTTAAGAGATATTAAAATTCTTTTTTTTTCTACTATCAGGATACAAATGTTTTGCAGAAGTCAACCCTCTAAAAGATAAACTTTTCTCCTTGGATTTTTAATAGAAAAAAAAAGTGTAGTAGCGCAAGCGGTACTTTTCTAAAATACTACTTTCCAGTTTCAAAAAATAGTGATTTGAATTTTTTTTTCTTTCATACTATCAAAAGACGCATCAGAAAAATTTCGCTACATACAATAGACCAAAATCGTTATTTCTTTTTTTCCACAGGGGGGGAGGAGGGCACAAAAATGCTGAGCTATTTTCTTTCCATTTCTTTATATAAGAAAAACTAAATAAGAACTCCAAAATTCTACTGCTAACTTCACATAATAGAAGTTTGCCAAGCTTTCAAACATAATAAAGGCGGATCAGGGCTAAACTCCCTTCTCCCACTCCCCCATTTCTCTATATTATTACACCCGCTTACCATCTATTTCTCCGCCTTACTCATTTCTTACTTAGTTCTAGGGCTTTTTTTCTTTTTTTCTTCGTGGTATATGTTTCAAAAAGTACCGAGTTTAGAGTGAAAAAAAATAAGGGGGTTCAAAAAGACTGCTGCCACACATACACACTTAAAAGGGGGAATAAAATGATTATAACACTCTCACGCTTTTAAACCGAGGCTCATCTCTTAGCGCACGCGTTTCGCGAAATCGTTTGGAGAATCTGGCAACCGAATAGGATGTAGAAAAATTTTAATGATTCTAATCCATTTTCTTTTTTTTCTCTTCGTCGGTATAAGTGAATGTCTTGAAGACACATCTAAAAATGGTGACATTTACGATAGGATACAGTGACATTCACAAAGATCTATTTTAATATTTACAAATAAATTTTAGAATTTAAAGAAATTCATTTTGCTATTTACATAAATATATTTTGATATTTACGTAAAGCTATTTTAATTTAATCTTTAATAACGTAATTATCAGAAGAATAAATTATCATCACGCGTTACAAAGGATGAGGAGTAGTGAAAAAGGGTTATAAATAACACTCCAAAATTGCCTGAAATAACTTTAAAATATAAATTATTTTCAGCGATGTGCATTAAATTTTAGGGTCATCAAATGAGACTGCTTTCAATAGGAAAACGTATTTTGCTAATCGCTTCATGCTGTTTCTGTATTTCTTAAAGCTTATGTTTCTAAATTCATGGTTATTCTTGCTCTTAGCTGTTCTTGGTGCTTAGCAGGACCATAGTATCACACTACTTAAACGTGCTTATACCGTACTATGGCTCAAATTAATACCTTATTAAGTCGTTGCAAATTTGTAACATACAAAGGAACACTTTTAGATAAAGAGCGTGTGTTAAACTAAAATGTTTAAATTTGCTGCAAATTTATTACGGTGTAGATTTGAACTACCTAATTGTGCAAATTAAGCCATATAAAACTTGATTAAACTATTCCCTAGTTTAGATATAATTCTAACATGGTTAGGTTTGCAGCAAATTTACACGACATTCTGCTTCAATGTACCCAAACCATGGCTCAACTTCAAAAATAATTCTTTTTTAGTGTACCGAAACTCATTCCTAATTAAGCTTTCTTTTATTATCTTCCCTAATTTCTAAGAAAAAAAAATATGTTTAATCATTCAACTGCAAGGCGAATGTAAGTTTACATACATTAAAAGAATTTCTAGAAAAAAAAAAAAAAAACCCGAAGAATTATAAAAAACCGGATGTTCTACGACTGTTAAAAAATTGCTTACAGTAAATCATGTTGGCAAGCGGCACGTGCATGCATTTCAGGCATTTCGTTGGAATATAATTTAAAGTGAATGTTTGGCTAACGAATCTTGAAAAGTAGCAGAGACGTGTGACATCTTTCTTGTTTAACAAAGCACAGGTCATAAGTCATATTCCGGTTGAGTTTGGAGCAACTATTGGAATGCAAAAAGGATTAACAATGAGACAGAAAACCTTACATCATACTCGCCTTGATGAAAATAGTCGCCTAAATTCGTCAATTTCACTTATTGTGGCAGACCAGAAACGTGCTGTTGTAGACATTCGCATAGTCACTTTGGTGATGTCCGAAACTTTTGTTACGAACCATTTTTCTTTACTGGCACAGGCGAATATCGCCAAGCAAGATCGTAAATGTTGAATAAAGTATGTAGTTTAGTTAAATATAGTACATGTTTTTTTTTAATATATATAATGGGACGTGGGATAATTTTTTTTTACAAAAAATAGGTAAAAATATGATTGATTATGGAGCTACTTTTTGAACATAAAGAGATTACCAAAGAAAAAAAATCGTACATTAAACTCGTCTCGATAAAAATAGTTACGTAAATTTGTAAATAACTTTTACAGCGACAAAACGAAATCTACTGATAAATGTCCACATTAGCATAGTCGCTCTGGCGAATTTCCGAAACATTTCTTATAGTTGTTTGACAAATGTCCAAAATATATGTTACAGTCGCTTAGAGGAATGTCCGAAATAGTTGTTATAGTCGTTTAGATGAATGTCCAAAAAATTAATAATGTATCATTTCCCCTCAATTAAACAGGCAAATGTCGACAAACAGAATAACGAATGTCGTGTAAAATATACAGCTCATTTAAACCTACACTAAGCAATAAAAAAAAAATCCTGTTGATTGGAACCAAGTAATAACATGGTTTAATTTAGCACCGAATTTGCATCGCATCGTATTATGGTTTCGCTTAAAGATTTTTATTTCATTTATTTATTTTCTTATTTTCAAAAGGAAAGACAGCTGACAAAAAAAAAAAAAAAAAAAAAAAAAAAAAAAAACGAATAAAAAAAAAACTATAGTTTAGACGCAGAACATGCATCGATAAAAGATTATACTAAGTAAGCCACAAGGGCATAATATTTTTTATCCGAAATGTTTATTATATTCTTCAATAAAAAGTAAATAAAAAAACTTTTCAGTTTATATTGTTCCGAATCTACAAGTATAATGCATTACCCATAGATACTCATTTATATGGTAATTGGAGCAGAAGAACAATATTCGGTAAGGCTGCTCCATCCCTCAAAGCAAGCAGGATTAATAACATCTCTACCTATGAAGCCGCACCTGTTGGTAAGGGTGTGACAAGGTCGATAGAAAGGCCAGTAGCCTCCCTTCACAGCAAACGATTTCGAATGAGAAGAGACGATTATTTTTTTCCCCTTCTTTTCTGTAGTAGAGAATTAATTCGAACCAGGGACATAATTTTTGTGATCGTTTGTCAAAGCATAATGCGCGGATATAAAGTTCGACGCTTCTATTTGTTCGTAGGATGGAACAAATAGGCAGATGTCCCGCGATATTACAAAAGAAGACGTGCGCAAAGATTTGTAATTCCTCCTTCAAATCTGACATAAACGGGAGGAAATAAATTTTTTGTTCTTCATTTCGTTCGATGCAGGGTGCTTTTATTTTTATCGGCGTTACGAGTCATAAAGAATGCCTCGTAAAATGATTCAACATTATGTCAATTATTACGGAGCGCATGCATCATAAAGCTATTTTACAGCAAGACAAGAATGTTCGAAAAGTAGGTGTGTTCTCATTCTAAAACTCAAGTAGTTACCCCTTAATATGGCGAAGAATACCTTCCTTTAAATATGTAACATATTGAAACATGTTGCGATTTGGAGGAATATTTGCTACAATATTTCAAGACGAGTTGATTTTATGTATGGAGATATGCAAATTCGGCATTTTATAGTTGGAACAGATCGTCTTCTGGAGGAAGTATTGAAGGCGATATCGATTTTCGAAACTAGGCTTTATGTGTTTTCTAGAAAACTTGATTGCGTTTCTTGGCCTGGTCTTATTGGATGCCGTGATTTTATTCGATATAACATGTTCTCCACAAAGAAACGTTAAAATTTCATTTTGTGATTGAATTATGTTTCTGAAGAATTTCACGGCAGTCATTTTTCACTGAAAAATTTGTTTTATTATCGATAATTCAGGTTTAAATTTTTTTTTCTTTTTTTTCTTTAAAGTTGGGCTGAAATTAATTTAACCCGCAAAGTCAGAAAAGTTTACATGCGCTTACTTAAATTTTTATTTTTATTTTTGCTGATGCAAATAAGGTCATAAAACACTCTTTGTAATGTAGGGGAGAGTGGGGTCAATTGTAACAGGGTACGATTGTAACAGAGCAAATATTTCGAGTGTCGGGTTCTGGATTCGGTTCCTACGTGGCGCACAAGGTGTATTTAATAAATCTACATGTACACCCCTGCTGGCAACCATTTTTATGTACTTTTGAAAGAGTTATATCACAAAAGATACTTTCACGCTACGTAAGTACTTTTTTTGGTGTTAGAATATTATATTGTAACATAATAATTTTGTTTAAAGAAATAAAAATTATTAACCGAATATGTAAGTGGACACCTTAATTAACATTTTAAGAAAAAAAAAGATTAGTTTTGTTAATTAACAAGCATTGTTTTTAACAAATGAAGCTGAAATGGCGACTTGGGGACGATTGTAACAATAAGTAAAGGGACGACTGTAACAGCTGAAAATAAATAATCTTATTTTTACAAACCATTACTTAACTCTTTAACCACCAATAGTTTCCTATATCATTTATATTATGTTGCATGTGCATTATTTCATTTGTCACCTTTCACAGCATAAATTAAAATTTTTTAACCCCTTAAAGTTAAAAGTTTAACCCTTTAGGTCTCTGCTCATTATTATTTTTACTCCTAAAATATCATTACTATTTTGATCAATAAAAAAATATATCACAACTATGATAATATGTATAATTAACTATGTTTTAGTTGAATTTATGAACTGTTACAATTGACCCCGTAAGTGGGGACAATTGTAACAAGTTCGCGACTGTCAAAAATTGTTAATCACTAATATAATAACATTTAAAATAAGGTATTTTTTTTTTCTAGTAGAGGATAGTCTACTTTACTCGTCTGTCAATTAGTACTAATAAATATTGGATTCTTTGTTAGTTAAAAATAGTTACGCAAAAAATGTTACAATTGACCCCACTCTCCCCTACTTATACTTTCGAAAGTAAAAAAAAATAGAAAAATTCAACTGATTTCGAAAATTATTAAGAACATTTGGAATTTAAATTCCATAAAATGATGAAAAAAAAAATTCAATTTTTGCGTGATGATTTGTTTACGGAGAAGTTGTGCTCAATACGTAAAAAAACAGGTGTTATTATTACTAAATTTTTCTTATAAAATTTGTGTCGATTTATACTATACAGAACATAGATTAAAAGTCTTAAAAACTTTCAGTTAACTAATTTTTCAGTTACGTTTACTTTTCAGTTAAGTTGCGAATTATATGGCATACGACTAAGTATAACTACCATTTTAATTAGTAAATATATTTTTTCGATAATGTTGCAAAAAAAATTATTTTCCTAGCTTAATGTTATTTATGTTTGATAATTACCCAGCGAGATTATTGCAAGAGAGGTACTTAAAATTTAAAAAACTTACTTTATAATTCCCAAATCTAAATTTAAAAAAATATTCCGAAATTTGATTTTTTTTTTAATGTTTTGTTTCAGTCTCAGGTTTGCCACCCTTTTTCATATCAAAATGGTTTCCAACTTTATTTTGAAATTTTGTCTACATTTTTTTGGTAAGATTTATATTTATCGCCATTTTAATTTCATTTGAAAATTTTATCCATACAGATTTTAATTTTTAAACGTCGAATGTATCTGTCAATATTTTATTATTGTATGAGTCTTAATTGTGTCTAAACTTACTTTAACTGTATATAGATTCGTGATGAATTATATCTAATACACAAATTTTTATTCTATATATCAATTATATTTACTAATAATTTTATTTTAATTTCAAATATAAATTATATCTTTCAATACTTTTATATTAATTTCATAAGTCAATTATTTAGGATAATAACTTTTGTTCAAATTTCATATGTCAACTCATATAGTCTTAATGTGCCAACTTCATATCTGCAAATATTTTTATTTTATGTATCAATTATATCTAAAAATTTTACGGGCAAATTTCTGTAAATTCAAAATAAAACCTATAAATTTTCCAATTTAATTTTGTTTTTAAGACCTATTTTTGCAAGCCTTGTGTCATACTCCGTGAAACACAAGAACTTTTCCTTGGTTTTAACACAAAAAAAAAATGAATTATTTTATTCTAAATGCAAGTCGAGATAAACACTACAAAACAATCACTACTGTATTCTAATCACTCATCACATGCATCTAATTATAGTTTATGAAAATAACTCTACCAACCTTTTTCGAAATATACAATAAAGAACAGCGATATCAAAACCAAAATAGAACAATAAGACATAAAAATTATTTGGTAATAATTAATAATACAATAAGCACTTATGAACAGTCAAATTTCATTGTAGAAAATAATAATTAAGATATTCACCCCATTTTAAAGAATGATAAATAGTTAATGTTCAAAACAGATCATGAATCCTTAATGTTGAAACTCTGATTAAACAATTAAAAACTTATGAATGCAACTCACAAATAATAGGTGATTAGGAATTCTAACCGGCACAATTGATCTAGTTTAAGTTATTAAGATTTTATCACTAAGATTTAAATAGACTATAAATACAACGCTAATAACCTAGAAAACTAATAATACGAAGAATAATTAGCAGTTTTAAAAGGAAAGATTAAAATGGATTGTCGTTATGGTTAATTTTAAAAAATATGAATGTTTTTGAACTTTTTGTGTTAATTGTTCTCATTTATTAACGTTATAAACACTTGTACAGATTTATTTAAAAGTGCTTAAATTATAGTAAAGAAAATATAATTCATTGTTTCTGCTATTGAGTTTATTTTTTTTATTTGGCTGCAAATTAAGATGAATCTTAAGGATTTACGACAGATTGATAAATATTTCATATGTAGCGTTTATATTTTGATTTTACGGTTTTAATTTCTTTACTAATCTGAGATATTAAACATACATATTTCCATTTATAAAATAAGAAATACTATTTTTCATTAATACAGTTCTTTTTAATTTTCTTAAATTTACTCCCCCTCCCCACAAACTGTACTTTATTAAAATGAATTCGACACTTAAATAACAGTGAATATACAGATTTCAACGATATAATAAAAAGACGAAGTGCTGTATAATAACCAGGTTTGAAGAAGTTGTCTAGAAGAAGAATTCTTGTTTCAATTTATTCAATTATTTAATTTATATTTGTTTCAATTCTTGTTTTCAAAATTATTTAAAGAAAACTTTGAGCAACGCTTTTTGCATTTTTTAATACTTTTAAGTAATTTATAAATTCCTCAAGTGTGGAAATTTTTATATTAAATTTGTTGAAAGTTTTCGGTATATTGTAGACAACAAACTTGTCTGTAAGCTTTTAATTTTTAAAGGGTGTCTGAAATTTTTTTCTGAATTATTTTTTTTAATCCATGAATACTATTAAATAAAAAGGCTTAAAACATCAAAAAATAACAATATAGAACTTTGAGAACCGGGAAGGCTCAAGAGAGATAAGACTAACTTATCAATGATTTGACCTAGGTTCTAATTCCAGCATTGGTTGGTCATTTTGCGTACTGCTCCCGTCTCGCACTTATCACAGTGGTGGCCAAAAATATCCCCAGTGGTAGTCCAATAATGGGTTGCGTGGTTTTTCTCTCCATGTAACACAAATAAGGATGCAGCTTCACTCAAAAACTTTCTCACAAGGTAAGTTTGTTCCAAATTTTAATCCAGTGCCCTTGACCTTTGTTTGAGTTTAAAATTATAACTCTATGGAGTTGAATATTAATATAAGAATAATGGTCAGTTGTTCAACACTGGTGATAAAATAAATTCAAATTGTAAATTTGTTGAGTAATCTTCAAAGTCTATAAATTTAGATTTTTTTTCACTTTTAGAATAAGAAGCTTTAAAGATTATCGGACTGATCTATCATAGAACTTTCCTTAAACTTCAATGCAGGTGGTGTTTTAGAATACATGCTAAATTTGGACAAATAAATATAATCCCAAATTTATGCCTTTTCGAAGTAAAGATTATTTCATTTTTAACATATCCATAGATTAAAAAATATCATTAAATATTTTTCAACCTTACCATAAGTTCCAAAAGAACGTTTTAATACCATATGGTTGACCATTCTCAACACAAGGATGTAGTTGAGATAAGTCCTTGTTATATAAAGCTTCTTACAGAACTCAGCCCAAATAATATATAAGATATAATAAATCCATCTTACTCCCCCTATACAGAGAATAAGAGCCCCACCCTTAAAAAAAGAACTTATTTTCTTCGAACTTTGGAATGAGTCTGAATCATGGGAGGTTTGTCTTCTTTAAAAGAATTTTCAGGGCGTTGGTGAAACAAGTGAGAAGACTTTTTAATTAGCTTTTTTGGGGGCGCCCACTAATAGTAGGATGATGAACACATGGTAAAAAAAAAAGGGATAGGTTCAACAGGTGTATTGAATAAGAACACACAGTTTTTATTTTTAAAATACAACTGTTTGTACGTTCAAAAAAAAAAATTAATGTAGATAATATTATTCACTATATCATATGAATTCGGGTATTTTGATAAGTTTATCAAATTTTTGATTTTTTGAAAATTTTTTATCGTTGAAAATAATTGATAGTAAGTACTCTGAACCCTATTCAGAAGAAGAAAAAAGATCCTGGGTCAGAAATGAGACAAGAATGGATTGAATTGAATTGTGGTGCTTAATGGGCCAGACACAATACTGTGCCATTGTAAGATTAACTTTCCTTTATAGAAAATTTGTGAGAAATTTGAATTTGTGCTACATTAATAAAATCTTTCATAGTTCTGTTGATATTATTGGAAATCCTTGGAAGAATCCTTATAGAACATAAATTATCTTCCACGGAAGATAGTTTGCGTTCTATAACTTTTGTAGGCCAGTAATAGTACACGAGAGAAACAGCTATATACCAGGGATTAATAAGCCTCCTGGAGCATTACATCCTAAAAATTATTTTGACTTCATTATTTACCGTTGAAGAGCCGATAAATAATGAATTTGCGATTACCAATGTTAACGCCGTTGCCTCGTAATTTCAACACCAACTTAAAGAAAAGGATATTTCTGAATCAAGCAAAAAGACAAAATTGCCTTCTTGGAGAATTTTTGAGGAAAACTAACTCACATTTGCATACCGCGGAGAGAAATATCACAAAAACTTCTCATGGTTTACGTGACGGCAAATAAAGTAATATCTATGATTCATCTACTGAAGATATTCATGTTATTTTACAGAGTTGGAAGTCAACGTTGCTTAAGTTCGGCATATTCGGAGTGACTACGCTGCTATCTAATTTTACCCGGATATTCGTTTTAGAATAAATACTGGTTTGATAAATACGTCGAACTTGAAAAATTACACAAAAACAAAATTCGACCTAGAGGGAATTAGAAAAATTGCACAACAAAAGTCTACATACACATCAATTAAAGGTAACATACGAACTCAATGTAAAATAAAACCGTATTTTACTACCCCACTATCTGGAACAAAACGTGCTTCAATTGAATTTCCAACATCCCCGCAGACCCCTTTTTTTTTCATTCATATTTTTAATTGATTTCCTCCCATACGATCCCAATTTTGAAAGTCAAATTACCCATTATCTCAAACAGGCATCGCGACCCAACCGCCACGTCATCTCATTACAATATAAAGTGTTAGGGCACGTAGATCCATATTTAATTCCAAGTCCTATCCACCAAGCCCATCTCTGGAACATACAATAGTGAAATTCGAACTTCTTGGTAAGTCCAAGTTGGACAACCAGATCCCGCGGGAGTCGCTTTAGAATATTCGTTTTTTTTTCTTCCGTTCTCTACTCTCTATAGAAGCAAATTGGGCAAAAAGCGTTACCCCTAGATCTTTATCTTCTATAATGCCCTCGTGCTATCTTCTTTATGGATTTTTTATTTTATTTTTATAATTATCCTTCTCGCTTCGCAAATCCAATTTCTGGCTGGATAGTCTTCCGTTTCAGGGCGCGTGCTGAGTATCAAGTTGGAAGAAAAAATCTTCCGGATGTAAAGAGCTTTGTTGTAGGGTTTTCGGTATTGAAAACTATTATTTACATCAGATAATAAAAAACAAACTAAGCAAAGAAATAAAAGTAAGGATCTTGTTGATTTTTCAAAAAGTACTGTTAAATATAGAATGAGACGTTTGTTTACACTCTTATATTTAATCTTATATCGCGCAAATTTGCTGCAACGTTCAACAAATTATTAGATTTAGCCATGTTTTTTTATGCAAGATGAGCCACACTATCGTGAAATCAAGTTTAAGAATTGCGCATATGTAGGAAGCAATAGCTTCTTAAATTTAATTACACGAATACTTTCTATCTATATTATCTCTCTGAGTTAAGTGTTACAGTGCTAAATGTAGAAAAAGGATATTTTTGAACGGTACCTATTAAAAATTTAACGAAACAAAATATTCATATAAAGTATAACATTCAATTTTTGAGCACGTGTTATGGTGGCAACTGAATAAAAAGGAGAGGTTTAAAAAAATTGAAAAGATTTTTTTGAAAAAAAAAAGAATATTCCAAATTAAAATAATTTTGACTTTTTAAGCAAGAATTATATGTTTAAATGAAGAATAAAACCATAGGGTTTAAGTTAGTTCTAAAATAATCGGAATAATAACAATAAAAGAAATTAATAAGAAAAAATACAATCAAGAATAATTTTTACTTTCTGATCATGAGCTGAAGTAGACCATTAAGAAAAATCACACAATTAAAAATCTCAATTTTGAAAGTAATGTGCATCATTTTTGACAAAAAATATTCACAATAGTTTCGCAACATGCATACAAATGTTTTATAAAATACAACGTACACGTTTATATTTTAACTGAATTTGATTCAAAATGAATTCATTCAAAATGAATTCATTCATAATTCATTTCAAATAATACAGCAATCGATAACCAAATTTAGAAAATAATGCGTTTTTTGAAAACATAGCTTCCTGAAGTGCAAAGCTAACAAACGAAATAGATTACAATTGTTCTAATTTAAACAAAGTGTTATCTCATTTCCTTCAGATAAAGAGGAGCCACATTTGACTCAAAGGAATATTTCGTATTCAATAAATTCAGATTCCTTTTTATTAAAAAACAAGAATATTCATTTTGAGATTCATTTTATTCAAGCTAATAGCAAACATTTATTTTCTTAATTTTAAAGTGTGTCACTTATTTGACAGAAATCTAAATATGTGTGTGTATTTTATCGTACACGGTTTGCACAAATGAATAATTAGATAAGAAGCCTTTAAATTTTTAAAAATATTAGAAACCTTATAATAAATGATACGTGTATTCAAGAATATACATTATAATAAATTCAGAATACTCATTTTGTGATTCTTTTAATTCAAACAAATTAGTAAACATTTACTTTTTTAAACACTTTAATGTGCGATTGTGCGCTACTAATTATTTGACGAAAATCTAATCGTTTCTGTATAGTACTGTACTTGGTTAAAACAAATGAATGATTGGGCAACAATTGTTTAAATTTATGAAATTACACGCAATACAATAAATGATATATGAATTCAAGATTACATATTTTAAAGTAAATGAAGAATATTCCTTTTTGTATTTTTTTTCCAATTCAACGTATCAGGAAAATTACATTTTTAAATATTTTAATGTCAGTCACTTACTATTTGACAAAAATCCAATCCTGGATTTGTAATATTACACACGATTAGCACTAATGAAAAAATAAGTTTTACATTTTCAAAACTATTACACATATTACAATACATTATGCAAGAAATTAAGGAAAGATATATCAAGTCTTTTTTCCTTTAAAAATGTTCCATGTGTGATCCTTTTGTTAGATGATAAACGTCTAATCTGTAAATTAAGCTCCTTTAAAATATTTTGTAATTTAAAGCTAGCAGTTTTCCTTAAGGTTGCCCTAATACGTGCTCTAAGTTCCTGTTTCGTTTTCGGCATCAATTGTTCGTAAACACAGTCTTGGGCGTGAGGATGACAAATTTTCTACCCTTGGCTATGAAGGTACCTCCGCCTTTATGGCATGTAACTTTCTTTATATTACGTAATAGAAAATTTTAATCTAGAATCCTAAACTTATAAAAGCAAAATTATTGAACTTACAGATTCATTCATTTCTCGAATGGGAATAAGTTTTAACGTGAAATTTTATCCACTTCTTTAATAGAAAAAAAGTATTTTAAGGCAGCTTCAAATTTTTATCTTCTTGTTTTTCCCGTTTATAGAGAATCTATTGCGCGAAATATCACCATTCTTGACAGTCTCTAATCAGTTTAACAGTCACGGATTCAAATATTGCCTAAATAAAATGCATCCAATTATCCTTCTTTTAAAGAATGGAATTGATGAGTGTGTTGCATCTTTAATATCTTTGAAGGAAAACAAGAAACATGTATCCGAAATTAAAAATTGTCGCCAAAAATGTTTAAAAATTGCAGCTAGAAAGGGCACTTTAAATTGTGCTCTAAAAAACATAAATGAGAATTTATGCATGATCTAGGAATGCATAATTAAGCAAAATTGAGCACGATTTAGTAAACTTTTCTCCTTGAAGTTGGGAACTGAGAAGTTGGAGATTGAAGAAAACATAATCTTAATCATTTTTTCGATAGGAAACTAGTTTTAATCTAAAATTTGACTAACCTCAAAAGATAAAAATTGTTTAAATAGTGCTCAAAAAAGTTCTCAAATGTTTCACTCTATATTTTTCAATTTCATATAAAATTTTTATTGATAAAAATATTGCCTACATTCTGGTAGTGCCTAACCGTCATTACAGCTTTAAATATTGCCCAAATCCTAGCGCCTTTATTCCTAGAGATGGATATGAGGAATGAAAAATGATTCAAGATAAAAAGTGACTCTTGCATCCCCGAAAATGAAAATCATGTATGAAAATCAGGGCCAGGTGTAGAAATGCACGACAACCTCTAATTAAGCACAAGCAACATAATTTTTTTTTTTATCTTGGACCTTGAGTACGCAAAGCAAAACAATTTAACATACAGACTCACCTATCATTCGAATGGGAATTAGTTTTAAGGTGAAATTTTAAACTTAAAAATTAGAAATTGAAATGCTTAACACTTCTTGAGAGGAAAAAAAAAGTATTTTAAAACGTGAACAAATTTTTCGCTCCGTGTTTTTCAATTTCATAGAAAGTCCGTTGGGAGAAATATTGTCAAAGTCCTGCCACTGCCTAACCATCTCCGCAGCAGCATCTGCTTTAAATATTGCCTAAATCAAATGCATCCAAGCATCTCTTTTCGGAGGGATGGAGTTGATGTGTGCATCCTATCACTTTGTTCGAATGCACCCGACGGAGCAGTAAATAAAACCTCCACGGGTACCATCGGCACCTCATACCAACTTCATCCATCCTTCTAAAAAAACGGGGGAGTTAGTACCTGAAAGCATGAAACGTGCCAGAAGCACCCCCTCCAACCCCCCAAACAAAGTGGAATAAAAAAAAGAAAGGTAAAAGAAACCGAGAATGAAGAGGAGTTTTGAATACGAAGAGCAATTGTTGGAAGATGCATCCAATAAACGGATGAAATAACGCCAATGAAGACAGATTGGCTGTCGACGCTGGAGCACCTGGGAACCCCCCTTTTGTTAAATCCCTAATGGAGAAGGGGATGGAATGATGCACAACAAGAGAATTTAATGTAAAAATGGGGGTTGAGGAGAGGTTCCAATGAGAAGATGTGTGGGAAAAACCCCTTTTCCTAAAAAAGTATTCTTGCATCCAAATTGCTCGAAGATTGTTGGCTTTGTTATCCATTTTCAATGGCATCTTTTCATTTCTTTCCAAAGAGATGAAAACTCAGTCTAAAATAGTTTTTAACGTACATATTGTATATTTGTAAGTCGACAGGTGATAAATTTATGAGTTCTTAAGAGATTTTGGGGGGATGGTAAAAGAAAGCATCTCGCTTGGGCGATTTCTATCGATTCGAAGCTCATATTTAAGTGGATTTTAGACTGAGGCTTATGTCGAAAAATATGTGTTCTTATAAATAAAAAACGCCCGGTGGCTGAGTGGTAGCGCTTCGCGTTCTTCTGCCACAGGTCCTGGGTTCGAACGTCGGGCTGGGCTAGATTGACTCAGTCTTTCATCCTTTTAGTGGGTCGATAAATGAGTACCAAGCATGCTTGGAAACTAAACACTGGGGGTTCCGGGTTCGGCTGACCACCTCACCAGAACATCTGTTCCTGCACCACAGAGCCCAAGGTCAAGAAAACTGAGATGAGCACAGTAGTCTTTGGCTCTCTATGGGCTGTTTAGTCTATAAATTAAAGACTTTTTTTGAGAAAACCACCTCTAAGAAACAATTTTATCAGGACATTCAGAAATTTAGGTCGATTTAATTTGAAGCGCATATTCATTTTAACGGGAATAAAATTTTATGTTTTCCCGTTTACTTTTAATATTATTTTTTCCTTTTATTTTCGACTTAATAAACTTGATTATATTTTATTTTATGATCGTCGTTTAAAAGCCACTTTTGAGTTTACGACTACCAATATTCAACTCCGTAGACTTGCAGTTTTGAACCCAATCCAGAAGACAAGAGAATTTCGGGATCAAGTATTGGGAGAAATTCGCCTTCAATTAGGACTTTTTGATGGAACTAACCCGCGTATGCGTTATACGGGGAAGAAAATCACGAAAACTTCCTATAGCTAGCCTGGTGGCTTACTCATAATCCGTCTACTACTGAGGATATTTTACGTCAACACTGTGGTTGAAGCGAGTCGGGTGCGGAATTCATATCGCTTGGATTCGAACCCGGATCACCTCATTTAGGAGAAAGCTTGATTTACAATAATTTTTATCAAAACTTATATTTAACATTTAGGTAGAAGTTATATTTGTTTTGTGTAATAATATTCTTATAAAATCAAAGCAGTCATAAACAGTTTTTTGAAAGTTTTTTGATTGATTGATAATAGTTTAATATTACAAGAACCTGAAGCGGCTACACAGTGCAAATTTAAAATGACATCGAATAATAATACAATTTAATTGTACAAAAATCAGAAGCGACTACACAACGCAGAGAGGTATCGTAGCGAACGCAATATTTTACGAGAAAAAGAGTAGGAAAAGAAAGATCAATATCGTGGAACTCTTGTTTTACTAAAAAAGCTAGGATTCGTATTTGAAATCGCAGCAAATTAAAAAAAAATGCTAAATAAACCAACAAAGTATTAAAAAAAATTGAAAATTCAAATTTATAAAACCTTTGAAACGGATTGATGCTTTTTTAAAATATGAAGATTAAAGTTAAAAATAGTCTGAACTTCACAAAATTCTTCTGCTTTTATTCGCAATTTTATTCAAAAAGTTTTCTTAAAATTAATGTATATGTATTTTTGCTCTTTTCTTCTAAAAGGAAAGCTACAGGAAATGAAATCCATTGAAATAGTTGAAAAAATTGCAATAAAAAACGTTCCCGCAGGTGCGTTTAGATAAGAAGTCCTTCTTTAACAGCGAACTTTGTTCCGCAAATAAAGTTCTGAGATAACAAAAGCTTATGAAGTCTCTTAGAATAATGACTGCATAGTTGTAAAATTTCACGTTATCGCATTAGAAACGCGATAAAGTTTCAAAAAAGACACTAAAAAGTGAAAAAAAGAATTGATAAAATGAAGCATCTGTTCCTCAATCTAAATGATATTTTGAATTCTTTTTCCGTTACAAACTTCTAGACAACCTACAAGTGCAATTAGAAGCACCCAAATATTGTACAGTTTTAAAATTTTCTTAAACTTATTGCAAATTTAAATTTAATTCATGCAAATTAGTTACTTTTATTATAAAAGTGTAAGAAAAAAGAATAATTAGCTTTTATTTAAACACGAGAAATGTAATTAATATTTTTATCAGATACAACACTTATTTTTAAATAAAGTGATTAATGGCCACAATGAAGTTGTAGAGGAGAGAGTTGTGAAATAGTGAGAGTTTGTGACAATTTAAGAGTTTGGGTGATGACTCGTGCAGGAGTGGGGAGGAGGGAGTTTTTAGTGAAGAACACAAAAAGCGTATTTAATTACCATTTTGATCATATATAATAACGTATTTTTTATATAAAGTAGTTAAAAATCTTTCGGGGTCGTCAGCAAATGAAATGAAATCGTAAAGGAGGGAGGGAGTTCATGAACTTTAAGAGCTTGTGTAAGATCGGTGAAAGGAAAAGTTTAATTAAAATATAAATATTAAAAATTTATTAAAATACTTATTTATTTATTTTTAATCTGAAATTTATTTTAAAAAGTAAAAAATGTTGTTTTCTGTTGATGCTTTTACTTTGCACCGCGAAACAACGCTCATTAAGGTTAAAATTAAGTTCCAGTTAAAAGCTTATATTTAAAGAGAGATCTTCTTTAGAAAAAAGATATTGTGTTTTATATAACACTTAAAAGATATTGTGTTTTATATAAAAACAAAATTTAGAGATAAAATTTTTGAATTATGATTTATAACTGCTTCTCTATCTATAATACTTTGTCTCTGAACTCAAGCGTATAGCGTGATGTGTAAATAGTGGCATGGTTATGGGTAATACCTAGCGACAAAGGCATGAGGGGGTTAAAAAAAAAAAAAAATTTGTGTCATCATTTACGGCCAGGTTATTAATCAAAATTAATGCTTGTGATCAGCTTACAATGATTAGAGAATAATGAATTTATAACGTGCATGTACGAAAAATTTGCACCGAAAACACTTAAAGTACTTTAAAAAAAAACATCGGAAAATTATTCTCTTAAAAGTATCGAAAATATTAAATTATTTTTGTTGAAGAATAATTAAATAATTTAATGGCAATTCTAAAAATTTAAAATGTGTAGAAATTTCAGGAAAGGCAAAACATTCTTTCCCAATCATATCAATTTGGAGGAGGAAAAAAAAATCAATTTTAAACAGTTCCTGAAACTGGTTTGAAAGCGATTAAAATAAATTTTGCAAAACTTACATCATGAAATTTAATTAAGTCATGTTTATCTTCGAAATTAGCTCCCCTATATCTTTTTTTTCCTTGCAAAGAAAACAGTCTAAAGCTCATTTTATAAGTTGGTAAAACTTTCACTATCTTTCAAAGAATCGGACGAGAAAAAAAAATCACAAGGACCTGAACTCCTCAACTCGTCTTATTGACATCAAGTAAGGCGAAAGAGAGAAAGTCAGGGAAAATAGAGAAGAGGCATTTGAGAAATAAAAAACTTCAAAGGTAAATATCTTTCGTGAAGGAAAAGTGGCAAGTAAAAATCTCAGTGCCATGAGTTTATTAAAAGGCATCAACCATTAACCTTCGCTAAAATTAGAAACGTGCTAAAATCTCAAAAAAGTACAAAGATATTTATTTAATACCTGATTGATATTTCTATCTTTGAAAATGCAGAAATATTTCAATACTTTTTTATCCTGCGAAAGTTTCGGAAATGTATCAGTTTATTTGCCATTAAAAATGTATTTAATTATTTTAATGCAAATATATTTCAATCGCTTATAGCTACTTTAATATCAAAGAGAAAATCTCAGACAATAAAATCATATTTAAATGTCCATTAATAGAGAGTGTTTCGTTATAGCTGCTTTTCATATATTTTAAAATTTCCCCAGTATTTTCTAATCAGAATAATTTTTAGGCCTACTGAAATAAGCTTACTTTAGATTAATTAGTAATTATATAATACATATCTCAGTTCCATTTGCAATGAGCCAACAATAATGACGGAGTATTATAAAGAGTAGATTTAATTAAGGGCTGATTAAAATGATTTCAAAAAAAGAAAAAAAAAAGGAAAAAGAAAAAATTGAAGCTAAATAAAAATGAAACACCTCAAGTTCTCCTTTCAGAGCATCCGCTGTGAAAAGTCATTGTAATAAGCCTAAGGGAATTCAGATAGAGTTATTCTTCCCAAAATTTTTAATTAGCCTAAAGGCAAATGCGTTAATTGTAAAAATCTTAAAAATATCAAGCTGACAAGAAATATTGGAGGTTTATCTAAAACCTCCGCACGCACTGTAAATTGATGTTGGTTGTGAAAATGGGGGAGGAAGAATAACCGGAGTGTTGGAGGTTGAGCTGATTTTTCTATTAGTATACAAACTATATATATTTCAATAAATTTGTAACAAGGAAAATAGCCCTAACGCACACGCCATTTTACTAGATATTTAAGTTTTTTCATTCTGTTATTCTAATAAAAAGATTGTATAAATTAAAGTTTAAATAGCATTTTTCTTACTCTTTTCTTTCATTGCATATTTAATTCATTTAGAAAAGTTCAACTATTCCTTCTTCATAAATTTCTAATTTAAATTGTAAAAATCTTACATAGAAAATTTTAAATTATCTTGAAATTCTTTTAACTCATTAATTATAATGCTAGTAAGGACCTTTCTTTTTTTCTTAAAAAAGGTTTTACAAATTAAATTTAGAACAAAAGAATAAATCTACTTCAACATTTCCATTAACTATTCAATATCTCTTCTGCACACACACGCAAAAAAAGAGATCCTTTGAATTAGATCTTTTAAATTGGCAATAAGTAACAGTCCTGCACTTCACGAAACGAGCAAAAACAAAATGGCGACATAAAAAATCGTTTGAATAGAACAAGTTCGTTGACAAGTCAAATTCTATACAGATCAAATGAAATAAAACAGTACTAAAAAAGGAACTGAAATGAAATAATAAAAATCGTTTTCATTTCCTTCCTGAAAATGGCGAAAAAACAGTAGAAAGCGTTAAAGCCTAAAAGGAATTCATTAGTGCTTTTAGACTTCGCTACTCAAGCAGGTAGCTGCGGTTGTAGGGGTGGGGAGGAAACAAAATTTGTTTTTTTATTCGAGTTAGTGACAAGGTAGGGTGTGAAGCATAACCGAAAAGGTAATTTCTGAGAACAAAAATTGAAGAAGCGTTTCTTTTGGAAGTGAGCAGTCTGTAATCAAGTGTAACTGGAGAAGTGCACATGCTCACTCGGCTGATTGTTTTGTTCTCGGCTGATTGTTTTCTAACCCCGACAGTGTGGGAGTGATAGGTAATCGCCAATTATTCACGCATGCTCAAGAATGATACTTTTTCAATCGTCTGGCATTTTTTATTGTATTCGTCTAGCATTTTCTTTGTTTATGGAAGAAGCAATTTATTTAGAAAAAAAAGGAATTTAGTTATTCGTAACATTTGCTGGAGAACTAATTACTTAATTAGCATAATTACTTAATTTACTTGAATTTATTCAATATTGTAAGATTATTCATAAATTTAATGTGGCTATAATTAAACATTTTAGAGAATTTAAAGGAATGAAGGTACAGAGTGATCTTCGATGTGTTTCCAGACTGGAAGAAGGTTCTAAGTGCATTCGACAGTAAACAGCTATAAAAAATCTGTTGATAGTTTAAGGGTTTAGTAAAAAAGGTGCTAACTGAAGTTTTCGCAGAAAAAAATTTGAAGTTGATAGGGGAAAAAACTTAATATTATTTAACAATAAAACTTTATTTGGAAAGGTACTAGGTGACAATCTTTGAGCATTTTTCTATTGGAAGAAAGATACAAGAGCATTAGGAAACAAACGTCAACGAACGACTAGAAAGTTTTTTTTCCCGCTGCTGATTAAAATGCCAAGATTGCGAACGCTATCACACGAACAGTTTAAATGAGTTATGGTTTTCAAGATAGTGTTGATCAGAATTTTAAAGGTCCACAATAAAAGATTAAAAGATTTACTTCTGATTGTCAACGAACAATTTTTAGAACTAATTTTCTCAAATCCAATAAAATGTCATTTACAGAACCTTCATCCATATATCTCTCCAATTACGTCTGACTCTAAATAGAAATGAATAGGAGAGATTATTGCACGTGTATTTTTTCAATTAAAACATTTATCAGTGATATGTTATAAATGTTCAATGCTTGTAATTCTGCGTACTATAATACTTAAAGGAATACAATTGGCACGTCAGTCGCGAATGACGATCAAAAGGTTCGGACCCAAGTCTGACAAGTATAAAAAAAACAAAAAAAAAACAAACATAATAATCAGAACTGATTTATATCTTGTCATTAAATAGATGGAGATATAGACCTTTTCTAGGATGAATAAATATTTATTAGTAAAAGTTATTTCAATTTTAAAATTTTGAATTTTAAAAGTATTTAAGAGTGTTCTAAGCGAAACTGAGTAAATGCTTTTAATGCCATTTTTATAATAGTCTTAGTAGATTTATAGTAACAGAAAAAACATTACATAAGCGTAAATTAGACTATTGAATTCGATATTACAAACGCAGAAGGAGAAAAACTTTTAATTATAGCACTTTAGCTCCTTAACACGCATGCGTTAATAGAAACAATTTTCCTAATGGGGGACAATTTTCATGACTTATGAGTGCCAAAGTCACGCATCTCAAATGTATTTGAAACTAAAATTATGAAATTACGTTTTCCACCTTTTGTTTAAAAAAAAAACTGACGAATGATTTCAATTACTAAAACATTCGTGTTAAAAAAAATTTGCAGGATGCGAAAATGTTAAAAAAAATGCTTAACGTTAGATAAAATAATTATAAATGCTATAAATTATAAATATGAAGGACAGCAAAAAGGAATTGAAAGGCAATATTATGATAAGCGACACTTTTTCCTACTCTGGTGACATTCTCACATCAAAACTGTTCCTTAATATTGTTTCTATATAGATATTTTCCATTATTTTTCAGATAACAGCACAATACACAGCACTTATATGTAATTCACGTCGTTTTCACCCAAACCTTCATTCGATCCAAATTGAAAATGAGCCTTATTATATTGCTCCTAAGCACTTCAATAAAACATAAAATTTTTTGGATGCATTTGCGCTGTCGATCAAGTGAATCATACGCTACCGCAATAACTCTCACCCTGAATTCGATATTTTCACGGAGCCAACGACATTAAAAACCCATGTGGAAACATAATTATTTCAAAGATTGCATGAGAGAACCTAGTTATTTAATGTCGCCAAGCACACAAAAGACAATGTAAAATTGCGGTTTTAATAGCAGGTACAATGAAAGAGCAACAACTTCAATGGAAAAAAAAAAGAGATCGTGTCAGAAGGTCACTGATAGACAATGCCAATAAATGTTGATACACCAACGAACATTCTTGGAAACGTCAGAGGTTATTTAACTTACTAGTGGGAGGATATTTTTTTTACTGGTTGTCATAACTTTACTGGACGATGATTATATGTTATTATAAGGAATCGATTAAATTTAAAACATTTTACTTTTAGGGAGGCATTCATATATTACGTAAGCATTTTTTGGCACTTTTTTTAGGGTTCAAAATTAATATGGTTTATTCCATATTATCGATCAATTTTAAATACTTTCTATCAAATTGAACTATCCACTATCATTAACTCATAATAAAGTTACAATGAATATTTACTTAAAATACACTGAATATTTATAATTCATTTGAATTACAAAGTTTACTGTTCATTTGAATTACACGAGATGTTTTTTATTTAAATTACACTGAATATTTATTTTTCACTTGAAAACGACGAAAGATTATTCATTTGAATAACACTGAATGTTTATTATTCAATTGAATTACACTGAATGTTTATTATTCAATTAAATTACACTGAATATTTATTATTCAATTAAATTACACTGAATGTTTATTATTCTCGTGAACTACACTGAACGTTTATTATTCACGTGAACTACACTGTACGTTTATTCATTTGAATTACACTGAATGCTTATTCCTCATTTGAATTGCACTAAATGTTTATTCTTCATTTGAATTGCACTGAATGTTTATTCTTCATTTGAATTGCACTGAATGTTTATTCTTCATTTGAATTGCACTGAATGTTTATTCTTCATTTGAATTGCACTGAATGTTTATTATTCATTTGAATTACACTGAATGTTTATTATTCATTTGAATTACACTGAATGTTTATTATTCATTTGAATTACACTGAATGTTTATTATTCATTTGAATTACACTGAATGTTTATTATTCATTTGAATTACACTGAATGTTTATCATTCATTTGAATTACACTGAATGTTTTTTATTCATTTGAATTACGTTGAATATTTATTATATCCTTTTTATCTATTATGAAATAATTTATCAAATACAGTCATTTTTGAGGTGGCCATTGAGTAGAGCAACTTTCAAATCAATCTTTTTTTTCTCCCTATCTGTTAAGGCCATCTTGAAACAAAAGTAAATGAAATACAAGATGCTTTCAAGATTATTTTAAAAACTTCGAAATTCTCTTATTAAATAAGTTGAAGGAGAGAACTTTGGAAGGTTTCAGAGGCGTCAGAATTCAACTTTTTTAAAAGTCAATCATCCAGCAGAGAGAAAATAAGTCCGTATACTTACGGCCAAAAACCATTAATATATTTTCCAGGGTCCCCCTACTTACCCACCAATCCCCAGCAGCTCCGCAGGGGATCAAATTTCATTCTTTTCCGCACACAGTCGCAAAAAAATAATTTCCGTACCGGAAACTTGCGGACTTACCAAGTCTTCACGCACAAGTTTTAAGCGAGAAAAATGAAGAAAAAAGTGTTTTCTAGTAAACAGGAAGCGTGGTTTGAGTTTCTGGATAAAAATAAAAAAAACTGGAAAAGTTTGTAGAGGAGAAGGCCAGAGGAATCAATAGCTCCGGACGGGGAAAGCAATTTCTGCAAGAACACGCGACTCTAGTTGAGTTCGAGAAAACCCCTCTACCCCCCTTTTTCGAACACTTTTGTGGCCCACCCCCATCATCCATCATTCGAATGGACATGCATCGATCACAACAAAATCCAGATTGGGCCTTTGTTATTTTCACTTTGCTTTTTCCACAAACTTTTTTCGCGTCCCATTTTTTTCCCGGAGTTTTACCGGAGATCTTATCGAAATGATGTTTTAAAGAGCCCGGATTTCGTTTTGCCGATTAGATAAACTGGTTGAGGAGGGTAAAAAATGAGATGTTTAAATACCATCAGTTCGAGGGGAAAAAAAATTGTTATCAAAAAAGTTTTCTGAAAAGTCAGCAAACTAGAACCCCCGTAAATCCTTGGCAAAAACAACGCCTTGCACAGAAATGAAGATTGATGTTGAGTACAGATGATAAAAAATTAAATAAATAAAAAATAAAAATCCTTCAAAATGTTCAATGCTTTTTTTCTAAAATCAGATTCTAGAATATATGCTTTTTTTCGAAAATCATATTCTAGAATATTCGATTTTTTTAAAAATAATAATAAAGTAGTTCCGCTAAAATCTTTAAATTCAATAAAAATAAATGGCTATTTTTGCGTAAAAAAATCTATTCATTTTACACTTTAAACTGATATTTCATTCTTTGTAGCAGAGAATGTTCTCACATTCTTTTCGTAGTAATTGGAATTTTATTCATTTGCAGTTTTTTTCCTCAGTTGCTTAAACAAATGAGATACAAATTATAGACAATTTTGTATTTCGGAAAAAACCAACTCCAGTCCGATAAGACAATCATTGTAGAAAATACATTTTTATGTTTAATTTTATTTTCATATTACAATATTCTTTACAATAGAAAATATATTTTTACCTAGATATATATTTTTGTTAAAATACTCGTGACAAATAATGCATTCCTCGCTAGCAAACGCTTAGCTATGTTCTCATGGCAGAAAATGCATTTTTGCCTAGAAATGATTTTTAATGTTCTCATACTAAGAAAATGCATAATTAAATCTTGAAAAATGTTTAAAAAATCTAAAAAATATAATTTTTAATGGTAACTTACGAATCTCAGTAAGTTTTCAAAACCAGATCACCAGAATTTATCTTACCTACAAGAAATAAGAAAAAACAAATTAGGAAGAGAGTTAAATGTTAAAATACAACAAAAGTTAATGAAAAAAAATACGAACAGGATTTATTTTGTATTTTCTTCCTTTCAAAAATTACTAATATTTTTAATTTTTAAGTACATGATATTCCGAAAATTTTAGAACTAATAAACCTGTTCTAATATTTTACCAAAATTTTCAAGACAGACAAATATACAATATTAAATTACCAATTCAAAATCACTAAAAACGTAGTCTTATTGCGTTATATTTCAGAATAAAATTTGTAGGGGTTCTACAAAGACAAAGCGCAATTTACTGTATTCTAAATAAGCGCTGCCGTTTTTTTAAAGATATATATCGTTTTTGTTCTCTTATTATCAAAAGTTTAATAAAAAAATCATCGGGAGAAAATAAATAAAAAGCACTAGATAGCGAGTGAATAAGCTTCTTAAATCAAAAAGTAATGTTAGTAATAATTAACTGAAATCATTTATAACTTCTGCTCAATTTATATATTATAATAATATCAGCTTAATTTAATAGCATTATCCAGAAAATTGCCGCATATCGTATAATTTATCCCGTCATTAGAGATGTACAAATCAATCATTCTAAACATTAAAGCACTTCAACAGGAAATGAAATTCAAGATAATATATTAATTTAAACCACGTGACTGTTTAATGCTATTATAGTGCTTTACCATTCTCATGGGAAATTATAAAGCACGGATACGTTTCAACAGCGCGTTGTAATAGAATAAGCTTTCCGTAAAGCACTTAATGCAATTTAATGTTAGTAATTGATGCTAGAGATTAAACTAGTAAAAGCAGAATAGTCGTATTATGGGATGTATTAATCATTATTCAATTCTAATAAGACAAACGAAAATGTTCCATTATTATAGAAATTTGATTATCTTATAGAACTATTGGATAAGCGCTTATTCGACGGGGATTTTCATAGCGATAAGCTTTCTAAAATAAGAGAGATTATCCAGTTAAAACACAACCCTGCATTTAAATTATCTATTAGCTTCAAAGCTAAGATTGACAAAAATTTATGAAGCAATTACAGATATTTGAACAATAATTTTACTTCGATATTACAATCTGAGAATAAGAATATTACTTTATTAAACTAACGCATTTTATTCAGAACTAGATAAACTTTTTTAAAACTTAATAACGCATTAAGTTACAAAAATGGAAACATTCATAGATATAATTAGTACACAGCGCTAGAAATTTTGAACTGTTTAGAACTATAATATCGATCAAATTAGCTGTAATCTAAACGGTACTATTTCAAATTATATAGTACTTCATACATTTAGTTATATTTTAATACCTTAGTAGACAGCAAATTTGCACCGAATTATGTTTCAAGGTACTGATGTTCTAAATTGAACAATTAATCGATTTTTTTGAGCTGCCATTTAGTAGAGATTTCGGAAACCTGCAAATTGCTTATCTGGAAACAATATTAAGTAAAACTTTGATGTAGCACTCAATGCTACCTTTAAAAACTGTGTGGCATATCACTAGATTGTCCCAACCTTTTCGATATTGCTTCACGGATCAGTTTAGGAGAAATTATAGTCTGTTAATGAACCCTGCACAAAAAATTATCGATAAAACAGGTCCCTCCGCGAGATTATTTATCGTTAAAATGGACTTTTCACGAAATATTTTATCCCAAAAATGGGCTCTTCACAAAATTTTTATTTAAATTTATTTTTTTGAAGTTTTTGATTCATAATTTTAAAACTGCGATTGCTTGAAAGAAAAAATTCCTGGGAGGCTTTTTTCGAATTAAAAAAAAAAAAAAGAATTTCAAACTTTCTGTGCGAAGATTTTCCATGATTTCATGAAAAGTCTGAATTGACCACTAGTTTTTGAAATTTTTCTAAAAATCAGAACCAAAATATGCAACAACAATATACAATTTCACAAAATCACAATTTTATTGGTAGATTTCTTATAATTTCTCACAAAGTCTGAAATAATCCCTGATTAAAGCAGTCTCTTAACCATCTTTGGGATAGCAAAAAACTGAATTAAAAACCTACTGTATGTATAAGGTACCCCAGTATCTTTAAAGTATATTCCAACATATTTATAATTATTATTTATGCAGAAAAGGAAACTCAATTATCTAAGAATTTAATGTATACTTATAATTGGCAAGTCAGTGTTCAATATAATCAAATATTTTCGTTATCCAAATAGACTTAAATACCATAAAATTTCGACGATCAAGTCCATATTATGCTTTTATGAAGTTAATTTTAATTAAGACAGACAACAAAAATAAATCTTAAAATCTGATTATTATATTTGATTTAAGATAATTATGATTATATTTTAAGATTTTGGATGACTAATTGATGTACACACAAACGATCTGAGAAGGGACAAACTGGTCCCTCCAGTGTTTCTAGTGTTAAAGAAGATACAAATGGAAAAATTGAAGCACACCGATCGTCCTACCAGGAAAAGACAACACGGGTCATCATAACAAACGGTCACCGTAACTATCGGTGCATTAATTCGGAGAGAAAAAATGAACTGAGGGCATCCAGCTTGAAATGAAAGAAATATTTTTGTTAGAATCACCTTGAAATAAAAATAAAACTTTAATTTATCATCAACTTAAAATAAATCAACTTGAAATAAAAGTATTTGATATTTATAATTTAAATTTATACATTTTTAATCTTGTATTATTTATATTTGAAAATATTTTTGTACTTACTTTTTTAGACATCAAAATTTAGAGGCTTTTAAAAGATATAGAATCAACCATGCTACGTAATTTGAAAGTATAATAATTATGTCGAATATTTATTGATAGTTAGGAATAAAAATATAGATATGTAGGGGAGAGTGGGGTCAATTGTAACAGGGTACGATTGTAACAGAGCAAAAATTTAGAGTGTCGGGTTCTAGATTTGGTTCCATGGTGGCGCACAAGGTGTATTTAATAAATCTACATGCACATCCCTGCTGCAACCATTTTTATGTACTTTTGAAAGAGTTACATCACAAAAGATATTTTCAGGCTACGGAAGTACTTTTTTTGGTATTAGAATATTATATTGTAACAAATAAAAATTATTAACCGAATATGTAAGTGGACATCTTAATTTTTAAAAAAAGAAAAAAAGATTAGTTTCGCTAATTAACTAGCATTGTTTTTATCAAATGAAGCTGAAATGGCGTCTTGGGGACGATTGTAACAATACGTAAAGGGACGATTGTAACAGCTGAAAATAAATAATCTTATGTTTACAAACCATTACTTAACTCTTTAAGAGCCACCAATAGTTTCCTATATAATTTATATTATGTTGCATGTGCATTATTTTATTTGTCACCTTTCACAGCATAAATTAAAATTTTTAACCCTTTAAAGTTAAAAGTTTAACCCTTTAGGTCTCTGCTCATTATTATTTTTACTCCTAAAATATCACTACTATTTCGATCCATAAAAAAATATATCACAACTATGATAATATGTATAATTAACTATGTTTTAGTTGAATTTATGAAATGTTACAATTGTAAGTGGAGAAAATTTTAACAAGTGCACGACTGTCAAAAATTTTTAATAACTAATATAATAACATTTAAAATAAGTTTTTTTTCTAGTAGAGGATAGTCTACTTTACTCGTCTGTCAATTAATATTAATAATATATTGGATTTTTGTTAGTTAAAAATAGTTAAGCAATAATGTTACAAATGACCCCACTCTCCCCTACCCAAGAATAATAAAGAGTTAGAAACAAGTTCCTCCCAGTTTTTTTTCCCTTCTTTTTTTAAAGCTGGCCATTATTAACGCTAAGACTTCAACTACAATCAATGGATTTTTTGTAGTTACAAAAAATATTTTTCCCGGTGTCAAAAAGGGTAGTGTATTTATATTTTAATAATTTAATATTAAAAGAATTTTGTCCGCCAAGAAACACAATTTAAACAGATTTAAGAAAATTAAGCAGATACATATAAAATCCCATAAACGAATGCTTAAGTTCTTAAGATCTAATAAATCATTTTAAAAAATCTGTTTTAAAAAAAAATCTGCTGCAGATTATTACCACTGAAAAAAATTATTCGCAACATTCTCAAATAGCTGGGGCGCTTTTGGCAAAAAAAAGTGCGAATGGCTATTTCAAGCAAAAATAAGATTTTAAATAAGTAATTTTTAATAATTTTTAACAAAAAATAAATAAATAGAAATAAAGAAATTCATAAATTAAGAGTAAACGCATAAGCGTGAACTCATTTTTCGACGTCGTCAACTCAAAAAATCAGATTGAAAAAGGTTTAAATTAAACATTTTAATTTAAAAAAAATTAGTAAATAAGAGAGTTCGAGCATTGAAAGAAAGCTATAAATAAAAGTAGGTTTTTGTGATAGATCTTTTCTGTATTTTTGCCTCATAAGCCTTTTATCACGAAATCTTTCTGGTGTAATTCAGGGATTTACCGAGTTTGACATTCTTATCTTCGATCCGATTATGTCGCTAAATATCAAGTTTAACGGCAACTCCCCCGAACGATATTTCATTTATTCCTGTCTTGTTTATCACTGTTTTCTTAAGCCTATTTCACACGATCAATTTTTGTTAAATCTAAAAAGAGAAAGAACATTTGTTTTCACGCAAGAAATGAAGATTACGATAAATGTTCATTTATAAATAAACTGCAGAATAGAATTAGTGTGCTACTGAAAGAATAAAATCACCAAATAGTTAAACCATAATGCGCCTGCATGCATATTAACATACATATTTATATATTATGCTTCCTGAAAAATATTATCCTTTAGGAGGTTTATTTTAAAGTATATAAACGCTAAATTGTTCCGTAAGCCACCACTGTAAACTAATACAATTGTTGAACAAGAACGGGATATTGCAGCAATCTAAAATTTAAAAGTTGCAGAAAAAATTGTTTCGTATTAAGATTGCAGATACCAATACTATTGTTCAACATTTAATCAATTTTTAAAATAGTATTTTATGAAATAAATAATCCCAAGAAACTGAATTTACCTCATTCCTTGTCAATGCAACTTTGGTCACATAGGACATACTAGAAGCGCTTTAAAATTTAGACTTAAGGAACACGATAGATATGTCCGTTATCAAGAATATGAGAAATCATCAATTGCTGCACATTGTTGGAATCTTGGACTTGAATTCAATTTTTTTAATTCCCACCCCAGTTACACCAGCTTCTCTTAATGCCCATGAATCTTGTCTTATTCACATGAATGCTGATTCACATGAATGCCAGATTCACATAAATGCTGATTCGCATGAATGCCTGTGGTTTCTCTTGTTCTGTTTTTCAGCTTTTTTTTTTCTCTAGGCTACTGTGGTTTTTCTAGTTTTGTTTCTCATCCTTATTTTTCTATTTTTCGTTGGCAACATTACGTTTTATATTTTAAATCACTTTTGTTTCTTCTTATTCACGTTCGGCAATTCTTGAAAATGGGCGCCTGTTTTTGAGCTCGTGGAACATGTCGTTTGTTATTTCCTATTTATCTATTTTTGAAGCGAATGAAGTTTGTAATCAAGTAATAGAATATTTTATTATTTTAAAGTAAACGCTTACGGTTTTCGAAAGAAACACAATGGCCTCTTAATGATGAAAAAATAAATATGGTTAATTAAAATGCATTTTTAATTAGTGAAACAAGTTTCTAATATTATAACAAGTTAATAAAAAAAAGTTTCCTTAGTTTAAATATTTAAACGGTATTGCAGTGTCTTCCCCATAACAAATTCAGTTTGCGAACCATTAGGAAATTACGCTAACTTAAGCCATTTAAAAGTTTTCAAGATTTCAACTGATCAAGTCTGTAAGAATTTAAATCCTTCTCCCAATTTTCGTTTGAACAGCATACTTTCTTTAAATAAATAAGAAAATAATAAATAAAAAAAAGATAAAATTACGTGAAAAAATAAAGCCTAATTGGTGCTAGTAACAAGAAATAAACTAAACTAGATTGAAATTATGCATCAAACTTTTCTCATTAAGCCGGCGCTTGCATCGCACCCTCTAATCTTCAATTAATTAGCATGCGGATAATTACTAATCAATTAAGAAAATACCCAACGATATTGGTTGCCACCCACAACGATAAACTATTATAAGCTTGACCAAGAAAGACCACACAGCAAGCGTTTTAATTAAAGTAAGTTTCTTACTGTCATTTAACAATTTGTTTGAAGAAAAATCCTCCGACTTGGTTTTTCAAAGAAACGTAAATAAAATTCTGAATTATGGAACATATAATTAAGATCTATTTATTAATTCCAACTTGTTAAGTGAATGTGCGTTACGTATTAAAATGATACCCGATTCAGTTTGTATAATTTTCTTATTATTAGAGGAGGACTTAGCAACGAATGAAGCACTGATATAGACGTAGAAAAAGTTTCGATAAAAAATTCTTTTATGAAACATGCTACTCAAACAAAAAAAGAAAGATTTTCAAAAGAAAGAAATTATGTTTTAGAGTTTTGTTATAATGATTACATTTACAATATAAAAGAAATCGGTCATATTTACAAAGGATCAATATATGTAGATGGTAAGGGCTAAGAAAAAATAAGTGGCTGATATATGATGCCCGGGCATAGAGATAACTGTTATGACCAGGTGATTAAAATCATAAAAGAAAAATTGGGATTTGTAGTGTCATGAAGTACTTATTTTATAACAGTCAGAGAACAGCCGACGTAATTTTGAGTTTCAGACTACCAAAGTTCAACTTAGTAGCCTTGTAATTTTGAATCCAATTCAGAATATAACACCTGGGGCAAGTATTGGGAAAATGTTTCCTTCGTGGTGGACTTTTTGAAGGAACTAACCAGCATTTGCGTTACATGGAGAGGAAAAGCACGGAAACTTCTCACGGTTAGCTTGACAGCAAGGGGACTAACCCATGATCCGTCGTCTAGCACTGATGATATTTCACGCCAGCAATGTAGTCGGTGCTAGCTGGGTGAGGAATTTAATCGGCCAGCCTTCTCTGAGATTCGAAACTGGGTCACCTCATTGGGAGGTGAGCACTATCACCTGAGCTCACCATGGCTCTATCATAAAGTATTACCGGTATAGGTTTCACAAAATTTTATAAGAACTTTAGTGTCATGAATGTCGCTCAAAAGTATAAAAGAATTTTAATATGATTAACGTCACGCAAAATTTTAAAAGAACTTTGGATGATAGTGTGATAAAAATTCTAAAAGAACTTTGGGATGATTGATGTCACACTAAATTCTAAAAGAACTTTGAGATTGCTGTGTTCCACAAAATTCTAACAGAATTCTGTGGGACATTATTCTGGCAACATAGCCACAATAATAAAGATCAATAGATTCCGTAAACTATGTTCCGTATTCAATATTCTCTAAATATTCAAGATAAGCATTCTCGTTTTAATATTTTTTGAATTCTTAGAGGGGATATTTTTATTAAAACGTTTTTTAAATTCCAGTTGAGAGTAGTCCTACGGTAAATTTTATACATCCACACAGATTGCTTGAGGACGTTGAGAAAGATCTGAAAATACCAAAGGTGACTACTAAATGGAAATAGCATGCATTTCATAAACTCCCTATGGAAAAAATCATTGGACGTCTCTGTCCGATCTGGTTGGACTGCAGTGTCAAGAGGAGTACTAGTATATGCACTAGAGGTGCACAACAGGCTATTTGCGACTCTCTGGAAAACGTCCTCAAGGTAGCAGAAGAACAAAAAAAAAAAAAAAAAAAAAAATCGACGTAATAACTAAAATAAATTATTTTTTTAACCATCATAACTTCTGTTCGATTTGAAATAGAAACAAAACTCGAACGATTTTAGAAAGAAAAATGTTCATAGTCTTACTTTATATATATAAAAAACTGAAAAATGATGTTCCAGTCAAAATCGGCTGAAAAATGGTAGTCGGAGCCTTAAACAATTTAAAAAATTACATCTTTTTTAAATTAGGTTGAATAATTTTACCCAAAATGAGCTTTTTATGTGGTGATTTACACGATACATTCTTAGTTTTATCTCGTTCCCACAGTAAAAAAAATAAAATAAATGAAAGCTTACAATGCGATTTATTTATACTCTAGCCAATTTAAACTTGGTACACTAATATCGTCCCAAGACTTGGCGATGAATTGCCAATCATTTTCAATACAGCAGCCATGCAAGCAAACCATTTATTTTCTTTTGGCTAGAAATCCCTCTCATTTTTCTCAGTAAGCGACAAATCACAGAATAAAGAACACATACA
Source organism: Parasteatoda tepidariorum (assembly GCF_982258835.1). Taxonomy (NCBI): domain Eukaryota; kingdom Metazoa; phylum Arthropoda; class Arachnida; order Araneae; family Theridiidae; genus Parasteatoda; species Parasteatoda tepidariorum. The sequence continues at coordinate 101,412,716 of NC_141757.1, forward strand.
CACACCAAAGAGGCTGGCCTGCACAACAAACACAGTATAAAATTATCTATTTTTTTATTTTATTTTTCCTTAATGCTACACTACCTCCGCTTCAACAAGGAGAAGTTTTCCGATATCTCGGTAAAACATTTTTCCCATGTCCTAAGCCCCATCAATCAGCTATAGATTTCCCGTTTTGAGTCTTTGTTTACTTCTTTTTCCCCGTTCCTAACAGAAGTTACTTTTCAACAAAATTTTCAGAAATGAGTTTATATTGACTGTATTTAATTTGTTGTAGTTGTGTTTTGTAAATATTGAAATATGATTGATCGCATTATGTACACAAAACATTCGATAAAAAAATTACTTTAATTTATATTTTTATATTGCAGCATTTAATAAATGTTCTACGTCATATTGAATGGAATTGAATTTAAATCACTAAGAGCTGTTTTTAAGGTATAATGAGTTCATGTGTTCCTTAGAAACACTATTACCAAATCAAATGAATTTCAAAAACAGCAATTGAAGTAATATTTTAATGTTTTGAAGATAAATTAAGAACACACTTTTTTTACGATACTTAAAGCAATGTTACGTTAGTCATATTTTACAACATAGACCCCAAAACTTGGCTTATCTATGCTGTAAATTATGACTAATGTACCTTAATGTGCCTATGATAGAGTTCAAGCTCGACGCAAACATATTAACAAAGTATTCAACTGAATCATGTTTCAGAATCATTTTGAATAGTATCGTGCAATCAAGTTTAAGAAGAGCAATAATATGTATTAAGTTTTCGCAACTTTAAATGGTATTATAGTCCAAAGTGTTCTAAAGTTTCTTATAGTGCAATATGGTGTTCCGCGGAATCCTGTAGTTCCGTGGAAGGCTCACAGGGGTTCCGAGAGTTTAAATTTTTTTAAAGTGGCAATGATTCTTAAAACCTATCATTATATTTATATCCATTTAACTAACCATCATTTATTTAATATTTGGGTGAGTTTTATGAAATTATTTTAGTAAAATAATAATAAAAGAATTCGAAATATTTTTGTTGAAAATATTTTTTCCAATAAAAATACATTGAATAAATCCTGAGAAAGATGTACATTAATAAAAAATTGAAATATTTCTCGTCGAATTTTTCAAATCAATATAACTTAACTTCTTGAATAAAGAATTATGTTTCCCGGATAATCGTCTTAAACGTTTATTACAGTTCTTATTCGAAAACTATAATTAAGTTTACTTTATTAGTTTTAGGTTATGCATACACCAAAAACAGACTCAGAACTAGTTTAGATGCCACTTCAGTTCTGCAAATCCAACTGTTTAATATATAAAGTATGAATTTTAAGTCTATTATTGATAAAACAATGATAAATGTCATGAATAAATGTCATTCTTCACATTAAATATAATCAAAATAATTTATTATATATTATTATTTTGGTTAGTACATCCACATCTATTAATTTTATTTATTAATTCGGGGTTCCGAAACAAGATGTTCAATTATTTAGGGTTCCGTAGCCGTAAAAAATTACGTACTACTGCAATAGAGAGTTAAAAAGAATAGTTTAAAATAGAGAACAAATGCGCTATAAAAACAGATGGAACTAAAATGCAATTTTGTTGAAAAAGTATGTTTACTGGAAGAAAGTATACTTTTTTACTTAAATTTCATCTTTTAATTAAAATATGGTAGTAATTGTATAGTGTGGGTATAGGAAGCACCTTTAACTATTATGTTGTTTCTTAGAGATAAAAAATTCAATAATCAAAAGTTATTAGGATGATCCATTTCTTATATGCTCCTCGCACGCTAAACTGGATAATATTTAAAGAAAAATTGAATTAGTTTGTTATAAATATATATATATTTTATATAACGATGATAACAAAAAATCCTAATTATGAATCAGACAGCTGTGTATCATTAAATATCAATTTAAAAAAAACTCATTATATTTTCAACTTGAATTGAATGAAACCGTTATTAGAAAAAGTAACCTTTGAGCTTCTATCATCGTTCAAAAAGTGTAATTTTTTAAACCAGATATGACACCGCACCTGTAGATACCGAGATAAACAAATCAAACAATCATAACGGATAAGAGTGCATATTGTGGTTGGAAATGGTGAGTTGGGGGAAGATTTCTTAACTGACTTTCCTTGTCCTAGATAAAAGTCCTTTTGTGTTTCCGGCCGATACCTTTTAAACGTCACTTTCTTTTTTTTATTTCAGGGATAATGCCAGAACAAACGGACTTTGAAAAAAGAAATAATACGAAATACAACAAAGAGAATAATAAAAAAAGAGCATCGTCAAGAAGAAAATTTTTTAAAATCTATTACAGATTCATTAACTACTTTCTCAGAAAAATCAGTTCTGCATAAAATTGGTATCTATAATTCACTGAAATGTTACTTAGGACTTTCTTCCCTTCAGATTTTTAATTTGGATCAAATATACCAATTTAATCCCATAACTAGAATCATAAAATCAGCTTCCACTCAAATCTTCAAATTGGATTAAATATATCAAATAAAAAACAACATAACTACACTTATAGAGCCTTCTGGCAATCAGATATTCAATTTGGATCAAATATGCAATTTAATCACATCACTACACCCATGGAACCTTCCACTCAGATATTTAATTTGAATTAAATATATAAATCCGAAAGCATAACTACACCCATAGAACTTTCTCCCACTCAAATCTTCAATTTGGATCGAATATACCAATTTAACCATAACTCTGCATCCAAATTTGTATTAATTGGTTTCTTCATAAGATTGTTAGAAACGGTATCTGTTGTACGACATGGAGTTAATTAATTCCAAACAATGTGGAATTATCTGAGAAATAAAACAAACCATTTCAACACCCAAGTTCAATTAAATGGTAACATTTTTAAAACTCCGATCAAAATGGGTCGCCAAGAAAATTTCACGCATTCTTAGACTTGTCAAAGGAGGATCATTTTACCAAATAGAATAGAAAGGAAAACAAACCGGGTATTGCAAAAGGGGCCTAAGCCCCACTTTTCCTGCATCCACTTAAAAATTAAAGCTAGGCCCCTGAACATCAATTTACTCAAGGGCAGGGCCGAACAAAAGAGGTACAGTCTCGTGTCGGTTTAATTAGCGTTTTAGGTTAATTAAAAGTTAATCAACTTTCCGTGAGCAACCCATTGTTAGGGTTTCAACAGGAGAGGGTAATTAAATTGTTCTCCGAAGATTGGTGGAAAATTGATATTCTAGAATATTTTTTTTTTCTTCCCGGAACCTCCATTAAGCTAAAGGTGAACATACTCCATGCTGTAAGAATACAATGGGATGGGTAGGTTTTGCATAATGCATTTCAAAGAATGTAGAACATGTTTTGGAATTAAAAAATTATAATAGTTTCAATTTATTTTGCTTGTTTAAAATGTTGTTGGTTTATAAATTCAAGTACAACAATAGTTTTTGCTAAATAAAAATGCTACAAAGTTGCAAAACATTTCAGAGAACATTATGAAAAGCGTTACGTAATACTGTAAAAGAGACAGGGCATTTTTGTGGTAAATACTGATCAAAAATATAGTTTCAGACAGATTAAATTTTTACAGTAAATTTATGTAGAAAAAGTGGCCAATAAAAAATAATGAAAAGAAGGAAAAGATCCCAATATGGCAGCTTAGGCAGATTTCATTTTATCCACTATTATGACACCACTGGTTCTCCGAAATTGTTCTTATCAAATTTTTAAACTGTCTTCACTGCATGGAATGGAGGAAAATTGGAGAGAGTGATACCAGCTTAGGCACTGTCCACATCACTTAAGTGGGCCAAAATTAAATGGAATATCTACAACGGCTATTAAAAGATAGGTAGGTAGACACTTTATTCCCGTCGTACTAGAGCTGAACAATGGGCTATTGGAGACGGTCTGGGAAACATCCCTGAGGATGATCCAAAGACATACCATCACAATTTTGATCCTTTGCAGAGGGGATGACTCCTCGGCTATGGAAGCCCGATGGCTTGCACGTGAAGTCTAGCACTTTATGGTAGAACAGTTTAATATAATAAAAGAAAGCCTGAAAAAAGGGAAAGATGCTTAGCCACGAGCTAGCTTGTAAAATATGTTATCTAGGTGCCAATTCTGACTACCACTTTGTAGTTATTCATGTTTTTTTCCCCTTTTTCATTGTAAATTTTAACGCTGAATATTTAGTTTACATGCAAAATTACAGACACCTTCTTATTATCTTTATACTACTTTTTTACCGTAAATTTGTAGGAATTTTTTTCATACTGTACTTATTAAAGCATTACGCTTTTTCAATGAAACCTCTGATTGAGTTTCTGAGCTTTTGCCGGTTTCAAGCAATCGTAACACTTAAATGTTTAAAAATGATTTATGCAGTAATATTTTTTCTGTAAAAAATATTTTTACTGAAAAAATATTTTTCTGTAAAAAATATTTTTACTGAAAAACTATTTTCATTACATATTTATATTTAAAACATTTAAAAATTCGTGTAATAAAGTGTTACATGAAATTTGAGTGAAGAGATATTGCAAGAATTTTCTACTGAAATTATATGTTTAATGGATCAAAAAACTTTAGTTATTTTTCATTCATTATTGCTTTCTACATTAAAAATAGATTACATCATATCCATTTGGAAAATTTTTATAAACTTCTAGTTGAATAATCGTTTAAAGAGCATTTATGAGAAGAAAATAAGCTTAACGATGTCATAATTATAAAGTAATTAAAAAAAGTGAATTTTGAATTTTAGTTTCATACAACTTTTTCAAAAATTAACATTTTTTCCACAAATAGCTTAATTTCAAAAAAAAAAGAAAATGAAAAATGAGCTATTTAGTAGAAGTCTAACAAGCAATATGAACTGAAAAAAACAGCGATAAATAAAAAATAACGAACAATTCTCCTGAGCATAAATGAAAGTTTTTCCAGACAAGTGGCACGTACTGAAAAAAGTGCATCAATTAACGCAAAAAACCATCCCTCAAAAAGCAATTAATCAAAGCGCTCATTAGAACAAAATAAAAATTTAATGCGTTATGAAGGATAGGGAAAAAAAACTCTTGAAAATCAGGAAAAAGTAAAAACTCTTGCACCAGAAAAATAAGAGAATTTTAATAAATCAAAAAAAGCCTTTGAAGATGAAACCTGGATTAATAAGAAGGTGGGGAGGAAGACATCAAAATCTCGCCGCAAAATCAGTGCAATCCTTTATGATAGCTGTGGTTGGTGTCATTAGCTAAATTAAGTTTAACTTAAAAAGCACGCCAAAGCAGCTTATGGTAATGAGATGATAGAATGAAGATGCAATTAAAAGCTTGATTCTTGGTGTTTTTTCAACTTTATTTCACCCATTGCTTTTTAATTTGAAAATTCCCATATTTTAAGTGGGTCTTTGATATTATCTCTGGAGAGAGGATGATTAAAGTGTTTAAATGGTTTTATTTCGCATCAGTGCTTGGAGCTATTTAGGGATTACAAGATGAACTAATCCATTCCAGACAGTGCGTTTGGAATTCAAAGTATATGTTAATAATATTTTTGTAACTGATGCGTTTACAAATTATGAAGCAATAGAAAATTTCCTTTGTTTGGATTACATTTATATGAGTCAGGAAAATATATCTTCCAATAAAACAGGAAAGACTGGTGCACCATCTTTGATAAACTGTCAGAAAAAATAGAATTGTGTGAAAGCAGCTAAAAATTTGTTTAATTTGAACCCGATCTGGGTGCGATTTAAGAATTATAATATGAGGTACAGTTCATTAACCAGGAGTTGGCACTTGGCTCCCCCTCCTCAGACTCAGAGTTCATTTCAGCCCGGGAGTAAGAGGAGAAACATTTTTGCGCTTGAAAATGAGACAACCCTTAATGATTGCCAAACGCAAACAGTGAATTCTTTTTCAGTCACTTACTTTGCTTTATCATCTGCTATTATACGTTTCGCTCTCCAGCAAATTAAATATATTTTAAATTTAAAATCTGATGTTTTCAAAGCAAAATGTCTCAAAAAGGACAAACTATTCACTCAAAAGAAATATCATCAAATTTATGAAGCATTTAATGTTAAAAACTGCACATAAAGATTGCGAAATAAATATTTTTGTCATATGATCACCAAATAGCAACCCTGTTCAGCATTGTTCACATCTTTCTCTCAAAAATAACGAAATAGTATCGTTGGATAGCACGTGATGAAGGCGGAGCTAAGTGCCAATTCCTAGTTAAGGAGCTAAGACAGGCGCTGCTTTTGGAATTTAAAGAACATGTTGATACTATCGTGCTAACCTGCATTTACAAAAAGTGACTAAATAAAAGCAATGAAGACTGCTTTAATGTTATCATGCTTAATCATATGGTTATAAATTGTGATATATTAAAGCGCCTAGACAGGCCAAGTGATTTCTCCGATAAAGAGAGATTAATACATAGTCTTTGGCAAAATGTCAGAAGCGATAAACCAATACTAATACATAATTGTTTAACTAAAACTTAGTTTTAATTTGCATTCATTCTGATGCTTTTTAAGAATTAAAAATGAGCTCACCCACTGAAGGCATCGCTTTCCAAATTTAAAGACGACATAAATGATATTTTTCTAACTGAAACGTTTAAAAACTGAGACACAATAAAACGCTGATTAATAGGAATGATTACACAGATGCAAATCCAGAAAAGTGATTTTGAAGTCAAATGAAAAAAGATAAAGCATTATCAAAGCAATTAAAAAATAGCTTTAAATAGCCCTATTTCTGGAGCTGTTTAGGAACTATAAGATGAACTTATCTATTTAGAGTATTGCTTTTAAAATATAAGACTAGGTTAGCAGAGATTACAACTACTACGGATTATCCAGAGTTTCAATTTTTTTTTTGTAGGAGTAAAATGAGGCAGAATTGTTTGAAAATGCATTTAAAAAAAAAAAAAAAAAAAAAAAAAACATTGGACCTTGAGAAATTAAGCATGCTTTTTATAATTATTTGTTTAAAAGTATTAAAATTTTTAAATTGTGTTTATGGTTAACAAAATTGTTTAAATTATAATTTATTAAAATATAAATACATTATCCTTGATACTAATTGGAATTTTTTTTTCTGAAACTACGGAGAATTCGTAGTAGGTGGAGTCTCTGAGTTAAGAAACCTTGTTCTTTAGCGAGGTAATTTATAAATTCTAACTCCTTATGAAACACTCAATGTTATGACTGTAATCATGCTAGTCAAAAAATGAATTTCTGCCAAACAGGAAAGTTAATGTAAAGTCTTTGATAAAATGTCTGAAAAATTGTGTTATTAAAGCAATTAAAATAGCTTGCATTAGTCTTGGTCTTATACAATGAGCAGATACACTACCGGAATTGTACTTTTTAATTTCTAACTAAGATCATACTTTGATTTCTGATACATTTACAAGTTACTATTCAATTTCAAGGCCTTTTGTTGTGAAACAAGATAATGTTAATATTTTCATAAATACTTAATTACTTCATATTTATGCATAAGAATTTAAAATCGTACAAACAGAGCAGATGACAAACAAATATAATGAATAGATTTTGAACCATATATCAAAATCTCTGTATAATATCTCACTATGGAATATATTACCGTTTAAGAATCTAAGTTTTATGTTCACAACAATTGTGATTCATCAGTTTAGAGCAAATTATGACTAACTTAATGTAAATTCAACATAGGGTGCAAAATTTCGATTCGTCGTAAGACGCATTACTCATAAGAAAGAAATGACTCAAATTGTTTATCACGTACTTCATAGTTTTTCAGTTATCTATTTAAGCAAATAAAAATTGCGGAATGTGATTTGTATTATCACTTCTAGCATTCTGAAGTAATTTTTTTTATCTACTAAGGATGAAAGTTCTCTTTTTAAATTTGGATGAGATTACCATGGAACTAAGTGTCAAAAAGAATGATATATGGTAAAATAAAATATAATTCGTACAAAACAAAAAACCTGCAAGCTATTCCAAGAACTTGATAAGTCACTTTTTCTTGAAAAAAGGATACTTAAATAAATACCTTACTTAAAAAAAAGAATGCCAATATGACGATAAACAAATTGCTATCCTTAGCTTTTACTTTCGATTTTAAATCTGAAAAAGATTTTGCAAATTTGTTTTCTCTTTTAAAGTTTTTGCAGAATCGATATGTAAATTTTATTACGATATGTAAATTTAACAATTTTACGATTACGATATGTAAATTTTACATATTGATTTTGTTTCTACTATTAAAATTTTTTAAAGCACAAAGCGCGCTCCACTAGAGTAAAATATAAAGAAAAGATTTAACGTTCAAATATTACTTAAGAAGAGGGTGGAAATAATTAATATGAACTCATTAAGATCAGCATACAGTTCGTTCTGTTTGACGGATGTCGATGAAATTTGGTACATAGGCTATATGAACCATGGTAAAAAGATGTGTAATAAAAGAAATTAGTTCAAATTTTGACTATTAGGGGAGGAAAGGGCTTAAACAAAAAGCATAAACCATACTATATGTTCCATGTGCATTCCATTTTAGTTATTCCAAGTTATGGCCTGTTCAAAGCGTGTTGTATTTTATTTTATATTTTATAACAGTCATTGAACAGTCGACTTAACTTTTTGGGTTTATGACTACTAATGTTCAACTTCGTAGCCTCGTAATTTTGAACCCAATCCAGAAGACAGGGGAACTCCAGGATCAAGTATTGGGAGAAATTTGCTTCGTGGAGAAATTTCCGTCTAGCACTGAGGATATTTTACACCAATGTGGCTGGTGCGAACCAGGTGCGAATTCATATTGACCTTCCGTCTCTGGGATTCGAACTCGGTTCTCCTCATTGGAAGGTGAACGCTCTATCCCCTGAGCCACCACTGCTCAAAAAGTGTTATAGCGCGCATAGCGTATATAGGTTTTTGCTCTATTGCTACAGATGATGCGAAATGCTTGCTTTTTTTTTTACCTGAAAATCGTGCCTATTCCCTGGCTTGTTGTACACCTCTAACTCCAGATCATTTTAAATTTAGTAATCGTTAAATGTTTGTCACGTCATGACTTTTTTCAAACATCGATATTCTAACTGTGAAATCTATAAATTATTCGAATAAAGTAAGTTTACCGGCATAGTTCGTATTTCATGCCATGATGTTAAATAATTTAACGCTTTTAGAAAAAGACTACAGTTTTCTCATGCTACTTCATCTTGAACGTCTTTCTACGTCTTTCGTCACCAAGTGTCGGAATATGAACTGTCTGTTAGGAGCAGATTACTTTCCTCACAATATATAGAGCAAAATATAGAGAACGTAGAGAGAGAAAATATAGAGCACAAAATTAAAAAAGTTATTTTAAAAAGTTTTCAAAAACTGAAAATTTTCCAATTTAGAGAAGATGTAGAGAGAAAATAAAGAGCAAAACAAGAATTTAAACAGCTTACAGTAATTGAAAATTTCAGAACAGTTTGAAAAAATAAAGACTTTTTTCAAAAATAATAATTTAGCTCAGAGTAAGAAATTTCTGTTTCAAAAAGACAAATCTAATTTTAATCCCCTTTAATGTTTCTTCAAGAAAGAAAAAAAATATGTATAACATGAATGAATAATTGCACAAAAAGCAAATCACTTAAGCCGCAAGCACTTTCCAAACTAAGCCATTACGAGCTAATATTTTGAATTTTTAATCTTCCCAGCCAAAGGGGTGCTGGAAGAAAATGACGAAACTTTCTGAGGAATAAAATTTGTTCCAAATAAATCGTGACACAGGAAAGAATTTTCAGTTGAAAAAAAAAAAGTTGGAAAACATGGAATAAAAAGTTCAAGTGAAAAGCTTCCAAACGTTCGGTAGTTCCATAAACTGCCAACCGAAGTTGGCAAGGTAGGTTTGATGGATGAATCGGGATGGTTGGCATATTTTTGATGGCACAGATGATTGGTGCCTGGAATGGGACAACCGAAAAAGCGAACGTGTCTGGTGCTTTTGGGAGTGAACATGGTGAAATTTTACGATCTGGTCAGAGGAAAGGAATGAGAAATTCTGAAAGTTCATTTTTGTCAGTCAGTTGGAAAGGGGTAACAACAAAAATAGTTTTTTTTTCTTTTCCTGGATTCCAAAGGAGATAGGATATGATATATCGTACATTTGGAACTCGAAAACATAACCAGAAATTCTTTTGCCACGAAATAGCATTTTTTGAAATGATATTATGAATATTTTAAAAGACAAAATTCTAGCAGCACATATTTTTCGTGCTTCTTTCCTAAAAGAATATCCGACTTAATTGTTTTTTGATTCTAATATATTTTTATTTAGAAAGAATTAGTTAGAATCAATGCATTGTTTCCTGTAATTTCAATTTCATAAAAATAATATACGTAATCATTTCAAATCCTTGTGTTTAATTCACGTAAGCCAATTATGAAGTCCAGCTGTTTTCAAATGGGGCAGGTCTTTTGTAATGCGCCAACCTAAATTTTCAGTATTTTCTAGTAAGTCTGATAATTTTAGGTTTATTACAAGCAGCCTGTATATTTAATTGGTAACTAATAATTTAAAGAAACATATTCATTATTTAATAAAATAATTTAAGCGAACTCATAATGAATTTGCTTAAAATATTGCAAACAATCTTTAATACGGGCACTTATAACTAATCTTTTATCAATTTGGATTCCTTAAAAATTTCCTGCTGTACATCGGGCTAACTAAGCAATAAATGGTACATTTTCTAATCAGCTTAAATGAATGTTTGGCTTACTACAATAAGCCTAAAACGTGTGCAGGTTGATTGGGAAATTTGAAAAAACTATTTCTCTAAGGTTGGCGCACAGAAAAAAGTTGGTGGGTATTTCTAAAGAACTAGACTAGGGTGGGATAGGATAATAAGCTTTTGACATACGTAGTAAGAATCTTTAAATTTGTGCTAATAAGCAATTGCATTGAAAGGTGTGCAAAATAATAGTTTTCGTTCGTATTTTATTCAAAAAATAATCCTGGCTTAGATGATATCCTAATATTTTTATTAATTTAAAATGTGACTGGCAATATAAAATTGTTTTCTATAATATTAGTTTTATAAAAATAATTAGGTATTTTAATAACTCAAAAGTTTTTATAATCATTTTTGATAGTAAAGAAATTTTATCCTGTGCACATACTGTTCTTGAATTTCCAACTTGGAGGATAAATTCAGAATCTTTGCAATACTTTATTCAAAAGAATTTTCATTGTGATATTTTCTTTCAAATTCAACGTTTCCAAAAGCATATATTTATCTTAAAAATTTAGTTTATATCCAAAAATATTTCTACTCTAGTTGTCTCCTACTTCTAATAATTCTCTTTGGTTAAAACTATTCTTTTTTTTACTAAATAACTGTTTTCATAATTTTAACCTTATAAATATAATTCGAAATTTTAATAACTTATGCAATTCAATTATCGATTTCAGTCATAAAATTTATATTTTTAAGTAAAAATGCTCTATATTCCGACTTTCAAAGTATTACTTGCAAATATTTTTTTAAAATAGATGAACTTAGATTGTAGGAGGTGAAAAGTTAATTAACATATTGTTGACCGATGACTCGTCATTGCACTGGTATTATCTATTTCAATTTATAAAACCCTAGGAGATATAAAAAATTCCTAAGTTTAATTTAATTTCATTCAGTAGAAATTAAATTTATTGCAGTTTATTTAGAATGCGGTACTTTATTTCCTGATTATAGAAGGAGGAAAGGTAATTAAAAAAATAGTTTACCGGTGACGAGTTTTATCGTCATTGTACAGGCCTTATCTAATCCAAGGCCAGAAATTATTCCAGAATTTCATTTCATTTTATTCAGTATAAATTAAATTTTATTTAGAAATTAATTGTTGTTTATTTTGTTTAAAAATCTTTACTTCCATATTCAATCACAAAATAAAAGCCAGTGGTACGACATAGTCTCTGCGTAAAATTGCCGATCAAAGTGTTAATTGTTGCATTAAGAATAAAAAACAACGAGTCTAAAATTCCAAGCACTGAAAATCATTCTTCCTGTTGATTTTTAAAAGATATCTAACTATAAAGAGCTGGTGGAGCAGGATGTAACATATATAGTATTTAATGTAATACTTAGTACTACGTACGTACTATTACAAAAAAAAAAGTACGATCTTAAGCACTGTATTAAACTAAAAATTTAAACGGAAATGCTGACAACGCATTTTGAAGTACATTAATCACAACAATTCTTTTGCACTGACATTGCAAAGTTAGGAGACTTGCCAATTGTTGAATCAGAATATGTCACGCAAACTTAAGAGGATGGTTAAGAAGGAATTTTAGAAGATAAGAAGCAATTCAGAATAAATAAACATATTGCTTAAGATAAGCAACATCCAAAAAATTTGTATTGTCCTTGCATTTTCTAGTCGCCGACTTTAAGATAAGCTTTTATAAATCTACATACCGAAAAAAAAAAACTAATGTACAACAAACTTTTTTTACCATTATAGAAAAATTCAAATTATTCAAAAATTTTACAAGCAAAATTACATGAAATTTTTTAAATGCAAGAACACTTTGTTGGTATCGACTTTGGGAAAATATGCAATTTACCTCACTTAGTAATCGCTGAAATTAAAAAAAAAACTATCTAAACACTGTACTAAAACATCTTCAGTTTTCGATTAAGGTTCGTAAAATAAAGATGATTACTCAATGTCTCACTCCCATATTGAAAGGAAGTCACTGAAGACCATCGTCAGTCTCAATTATAAATAAATCTCTGCATCGTAAAAGAAAAGAAAAAATCGAAGGAAAAAAAAACCATTCCATCATTATAGCTCAAACTAATTCTGGTATTTTGCTATCAATATACCGTTGCAAAGGAATCCAGGACTTGAACGTCCGGCTTCGTACTAATGATGAATCAAATCCAACGTCCAGTTCGAATAGACAAGAACATTACTTAGAGGAGAATTTCGGCCTATCTTTTCCCCGTGGACTAACTCGAATGACTGAAAGTTCCATTTAGAATGACGTGGATTGGGCAGTGTCCCCAGGGACCAACACAGGACAATGGGCAAGCGTCCACCATCCTATAAATCCTCTGGGAACTGCCTTTCGGACATTGTGCCGAGTGAGACGGTCGGCAGTAAATGGAATTTTATTCCAAGATTTTTGGGTGTCTAAAGATATATTCTTGACCTTTAATTATGCGCAGATAATTTCAAACGATATAATTCTTTGAGTCCTTACAGCCTGAAGTTGAAAGTTTTAATAAAACCCAGGAATTTCGTAAAAATTCTTGAAAAAATTAAGCAGTTTTTAATCTTTTAAACGGATTTCAAATATGGCTATCAAAATAGTGTACGTTTATAATCAGCTATCAAAATAATGTATGTTTGAAGCAATAAAAATGACAAGAGGTGTTCAAAAATCTAAATTACACTCTAACGTTGAGTCATAAAATGGTGCAAGATTGCTGAAAAAGTTTTTAATGTGGGGTTAGTTGAACCTATTTCAATTTAGGATGAACCATATTACCGTGTAATCAAGTTTAAAAAGAACGAAAATATGGATCTAGTTAGTAATACGTTTAGGATACAGCAATCGAATAAATGTCACATTCCTTCAATGCTATATTTTATCTATCCCATAATAAGTTAAATTCAGCTCTTTTTTCTTCACGAGATGCTTTATTTAAAATATTGCTTTTGACAACTACAGCTACTTACACAATTACGAAAATGGCAATTTAACTTATTAAAGCACAAATCAATGTTAGCACATTACTATCGATAAGTTAAACGTTTTAAAGTATAAATCAAAATTTAATATCGATACTTCAACGCATTGATGCTTTATTTCGATTGCTAACATAGCCGTTCCTTAAGCCAAACGTAGTTGTAACGCGATTTCTTCATAATTAAGTACTTAAATTTTGTCTCATTCACACCATCAGAATTTAATTCTATAGGTGGTATTTTGTGTTTTTTGAACTATTTTCATCAATCGCAGTTAGTTACACAATTACTAAAAATGGAATTAAGAGTTCCCTGAAGTATAAAAAAACTACAAAATTAATATATTACAATCGATATCAATAAATTAAAGGATAAATCGAAATTATCAATATATTTTTTATGGGATTTCAATATTAAGTATGGATATTTCGATATGTTGCTGCTAACGAGGACAGATAACTTTTCAATAATAACTTATGACATTGTATTTTAACTGCAGTAAATCATTGAAAAACTTTAAATTAAAAACAGAACATAAAATTCAAACCTTTCTCGCAAATATTTGACACCAAGAAAAATTTAAACTATTCATCGCAAACTTGCTTATTTCAATGAATTTTTCCTGTTTATTTTTTCAATGTTTTTTAAAAAATGGAGAAAAATAAAACGCAAACATAAGATTATATTCACTTCGGCTGAACGTATTCAATTCTCCTAGACATACAATCAAATAGCAGACGATAAACAAACGAAGCATTGCCTCAGGCGTTAGCTTTAGAATTTTTTTTTCGAAGATATTTGGAGATCTTTTCATGCTTTGCACTTTGAAATGCAGATTAACTTTAATGGGTGTGCCCGTGCTAAAGAATTTTTAAGTAACACACACGCACACACAAAAACAAAGAATGCATTCAGAGTAAACTTTTGGACTTTTTTAAAAAATAAAAATAAATAAAAGATAATGCATTGATGTAAAAAAACTGTCTCTTAAAAAAACTAATGAATTTCTTTCTTGCTTGGGGGGCGAATAATTTTGAAATAGGTTTAGAGCGCGAAATAAACTAAATTTAGTTTTTGGAATTAAAAAAAAAAGACAATAATTCAGCATAACACATGACAGATTAAGAATCAATGGTAAAATTAGTTGGCAGACAAATTCTTCATTACCCTATTTTTACTTCATTTGATGCAAGAGGACGCTCTTTTTTTTATCGCGAGCTTTCTTTCCCATCAATAACTAATTAAAAATTTAAATGCAGAAAAAATGAGTTCTGACAAACTGAGTAAGTCATGAAGATATCCATTTTGATGTTTCGAAAATTTTTTTTCAGTATACGAAACTTCATGGCTTAATTCAAGTATATCTGAACTAATTTTCAGGTAAACCTAGGCTATATCACAGTGATATAGCCTGTGTATAGTTTACATTAGTTACGGAGGTGAAAGTGAAAATTTCCACACGCGATATAGAGAGAATGTAAAAGCTGTTAATGGAGGTTAGAAAAAAAATTAAATATCGAGGCAACACAGGCTCGAACACTGAAAATATCTGCTTCTCGCTCGCATTTAAAATAGTGCTGACGAAAAAATATGTTTACTAATAGACAGATCGTGGGTTCGAGTGACTTTGCCTCGGAAACCTACCCTACTAGTGAGCGGCCTTCGTGGTTTTCCTTTCTATGTAACTCAAATTTAAGTTAGTTCCTTAAAAAAGTCCTCTGCGAAACATTCTCCAGAATGTATAATGCAATAATCCTGAAATCCCCAGAATGTATCCTGCGATCAAAGAATGTATCCTGTGATACATTCTTGTGTCTTCTAGGTTGGGTTAAAAACTACAAGTATACGAACTTGGACAGTGATATAGTCACACATCCAACATAGATTTGCTGCTCAATGATGCATTGTGGGAAAAAAGAAAATCGTAAAAAGGATGTAAATTACAACTCATGTTTCAAATATTTTAAAATTAAAAGTTAATCGATGTGGCGATTATGAAAAGAATTTACGTTATTTTGCAATTTGTTGTATAAAAGTAGTAGTAGTATTGTATTAAAAAGTTATATATATATAAATTTTCTGAAAAAAATGTTTGAGATTTGCTTTAAACCCGTGAATAAGTCTATAAATGAGCGCGTTAAGCCTATATATAAACCATTTTAAATCTCTGAATGTTTTTTGTGATTATATTTATAAAAACGGCACGAATTTAAATATACAATCTTAATGAGGTATTATAAATTGGTTTATCCATAAATTTAAAAAATGCACTTTTTTGCATATTTCAGCTCTTGGATATAAAATTATATTTCTCATTGGACAGTAAAAAAAGCCTTGCATTTAAATGAAGAGACCTTATATGCCTTTAATATACGGAATTAAAGAGGAAAATAAATTTAGCTGGAAAATCGATATGTTTAATTTTCATAATATGTTGTAAGTAACGGAAAGCGATTAGCAACTGCAGGTTGAGCAATAACGTGGATAAAGTATGTTAAACATATTTAATAAAAATAATATTTGTATTAACAAAGATTACGTTTTTATATTTTATACTATACATTAATAAACTAAATTTTAATAATTTATAGTACAATTATAAAAAATAAATTTTTTTTCTCCACTCTGCAGTGAACTATTATTTTAGCACAGCTTTAAATTAATTTAAAATAAATATTTTCACAAGTACGGAATTCGTTAAAAAATTATCACTAGTCGCAAGCAATATAATAATTTTTATAAATTCGACAACAGCTTTAACACAACTCTATAGGTTGACAATATCAATATTCAAGCAATTAAAAAAACGCATGCAATATCCATTTATTTCTTTCCTTTTTGCATGGAGATACAAATATTTTCTGATTTATTAAATCAATATTTCATTTTACTTCCTTTATTTTTAAATGAACTCAAATATTTGAAACTCGAGCAAGACTTTTAAGGAAATATCACTTAAAACCTGCATTTCCAAACTATAAGATGAAGTGAAAACATGCTTTGGTAAAACAAGTGCATGATTTATTTTGATTTAATGTGTCATAGTTATAAACTAAACAAGTCCACTAACAATTAGTTTCAAAATAGCAGATTTCAAACTTAAGAAGATGGTATAGTTATCAATTAACGAACTCCACTAACAATTTGTTTCAAAATGTGGTGGAATTAAAGCTTAAGAGAATATTTTATAGTTATCAACTAACTAACTCCACTAGCAATTTGTTTCAAAATATCATGGATCTAAAACTGAAGAGGACGCTAAACTGATGGAAAATTCCTTAACTCACATAAATAATTAATAATTTAAAGTTCATAAAAACCGAATTCAGGAAAATCTAAAGTAAACCAGGAAGTTTCAAATGCTGGTAAAAAATTCAAGGTATCAAAATGCAAACAAACTATGAATCAGGATTAACCAGTAGAGAAATTAACTTGCAATAATCAGTTTCCTGCTTGATATCCTGAAAACAATTTATTTAGCATGTTCGAAACATGGTACATCCTGCGTTTACCTGAAGTCACTTTTCTTTAATCTTGAAATTTTAATATAACAATAGAGATGGGACAGAACTCGCAATGAGAGGTATCTCCCGCACTATAGAGGCCTCTTACGAAAGATGTCGTAACTAAATATATATTATGAGTTTCGTGAACAAAAATATATTCGGTGTCTATTATTTCTAAACAAGTAATGGACAAATATCATTAGAGGGGGAACAGGATTTACCATGACTTGTTTGATCTATTATAGTTGACATTGTTTGTTGTTTTTCATGAATACAAAATTTTGATCCCTTTTAAGTTCCACGGATTTTAAAAGTAGCTCTCCCGATGTCATCAATCCTTAGCGTAAATTTTAGTTTTTAATATCAAGACACTTGAATAATATTATTGAAAGCTTTGTTATAACTGAATAGTCTGAGTTATTTAACGCTTTATTAAAACTTAATGGGTTCAATTATGAAATTTTTGTGATTAGCATTGCAAGAAGTGCGAAGAATTACTAAATCCGTGAGAGCAGTAATTAAATGCGTAAGAGAGAAGAGTTAGTAAATACTGTAAGTTAGAAACTTCGTCCAAGTCCAAGCAAGAAGTACCTAGTTACATTTTGAAATCGGAATTACATTTATACATTCTATAGTTTGTATTAAACACAATTTTCATGCAAAGCAAGAAACTAAAAATCAAAATTTTGAATGCAATACAAATTTTAAAAAAAATTCTCGTTTTGAAACGTTTGCGGTTGCAAAGAAACTTGTAACTAATTTTTTCCAAGATAGTAAGAAATTGATTTGTGAGACATTGGTGAAAATTTTAAAATTAAAATCTAAGTTGTACTTAAAACTATAAGTTCTGTTAATAAACATCAATTACACAACTAAATTGATATAATTAAAAATCCAAATTATGAAAGTATGACAAATTTTTTTTTTTTAAACTTTCAAAATTGTAGAAAAAGTTTCCAAAAAGTGCGAGTGCAAAATTTAAAGGAGAAATTCATGCAAAAATTTAATTGAAAGTTCCATTAAATAAATAAAAAAAAATTTAAAAAACTTATGTTCCTCACGATGTATAAATAAGACAAACCAGTTCACAATAAATCTATAAAACGATTAAGATGTTTTGAAACTTTCAAAATTGTATAAAAAACTTTTATGAAGTTTCCAAGAAGTGCGTGCGCAAAATTTAAAATGAAAATGCAAACTGTATAGATGATAAAAATTACATGAACATACTATTTCATAATCTACTTATCACACGAATAACCAAATTCAATATTAGAAATCAGTCATTCTTACAAATAAAATTTATACTCGGGAATATTTAAAACATAATACTTGATTATGAAAATGCAAAAACACAATACATAATTTCTACGATTCAATTAATTGCATTTAATATTTAAGTATTCGATAATATAACCATTATTCATAAACAAATTTTTTACGTACTAAACAATTATTTTTAAAGTTTTACAAAATATAAAATGTTAGAAAAATATAAAGTTAAAAGATCTTTAGAAAATTTAAGAAAAATCTCTGGAAAAATTAAAAAAAAAAAAAAAAAAAAAAAAAAACAGTTGGCAATTTGATTTTGTTAAAAGGATAACACGAATTTAATGTTGAGAAAAATTTACTTTATAAATTGCATAAAAACATTGCTAATGAAAAAAAAAAGGTAGCAATAAATCTATTATAAAATTTATTTCATTAATGCTTCAAGAAAAACATCAAATTTATTTTTATAAAATAAATTTTAAAAAAATAACTTGCCTGTTAAAAACAGTAGCAATAAATCTATCCTCTTGCAAGATTGCTTCATGATTCCAAATCAAATAGAAGAAAACAGAAAAATCTTCCAAAAAACAGAAAAATCAGCTAAAAATATTTTCAGCTAATATTCCGATTTGCATAAATTAATACGCCCACGCGCGCACTGAAATGTCAAAATTGTGCAGGTCTCCAAAATCACGGGCCCTATGTTCTAGAAACAGCACATTCGAACGAAATAGTCCTTATGCGATTCGTATTTCCCCGCTGCAAGCACAATCTTCTGCCGTCCACGGAATGAATTTCATCTTCAGTCCACCCTCAACCGGCGAATTCCGTGTTTCCAGCGCCATCTATCGGCAATTTGAAGACATTGCGCATGTCCGTGTTTGATAAGGTTTCGGTTGCATTCGGAGCCGGCTTTCTAGTTCTTGTTTTGTGATGATGACCTTAAGTTAGTTTTGTTTATTTTATTTTTAAAGAAAAGCATTGTCTAGGGTTTTTTGATTCTGGAATGGTTTTGTTTGGATTGTTATTATTCCTTTTTTTTTTTTATATGAGCAGGTTTTTTTTTCTTTCTTGTAGGCGTTTACCTCTGTTATTATAAACCGGAGGAAAGTGCTCGTAAAATTATTTGTTTAATTGCTAGCTCGGTTAAGGCGCGCGCCGTTCGGTGAACTTCCGAGTTGAACTAAATGATCGTAGGAGTTTATGTTTTTATTTTTTATTTTACCGGAAATACTAAATATGGGTATATTTTTTTCCAAATGTATGCAGATTTTTGTTTATCTAACATTAGATATAAGTATGGAATGAAATTAAACATGAAATAAAAATTTACATTATGATTTCGGAAATCGCAAATGATATACAAAACTAAAATTAAAATTAAGATCTAAATGATTGATAACAATTGTAATGATCGTTAACAATGATTGAGGATAATTGATTTAAAATATTTGTTAATTTCAGAATTAAGAAAGCGATTTCCGCCGTTTTATTACAAAACCGTAGGAAAGTGATCGTTCTTTTATTGCTGGCTTAGTCAAGACGCGCGCCGATCGGTGAACTAAATAGTAGTAGCTGTTTAAAATTTCATTTTCAATTTAAATATTCTATTAAAAACCATTAATTCCATTATTTAACAGTTTCTATTCAATAATTGCTATTAAAATTATTTATTGTATAAACTTAAAAGGAATATTAATAATAAACTTAGAACAGTTCTCATAGTGATTTGTTTGATAAAATGAATGATTGCTATTGTATAAAATTACTTAAAGAATTAAATTCAAGATTCATTCAGATAAATATAGATTTATAAATTTATAAACACGGCATTTTAAATGAATAAAAAATTTCTGATAGATAATAAATCGTTAATTTATAATTAAATTTTTTCATTTGTTAGGAGTATTAAAAAACCAATTTTTACATGTTTTATGAATTGTAGGATAAATATCAATTATTTTTTTAAAAATAAAGATTCAGGTTATTTAAATAACTCAGAAAGTGGGCATTTTTCATTTACAAATAAAATATTCTTTTTTAATGGGGAATTAAGAATATTTAGAAGTTAATTTTTGTAATCTTGTACAGTATATAACATATTAGTAAAATACATATTTATTTCCAATGTAAAACCAGCATATATCAAAATGCTAACAAATAAGTAAATAAATAAAAAAGCTTCATATAACTTAACAGAAACGTAACGGAAAGAATCACGGAATTTACCCAGGTAGTTTTGACATTTGAAAATAGCTTTTTTTTGTTACATCTTTCAACTAATGTAAATTTCATAGCTTTTGCAAGTTTGTATTAAAGAATAAAACATTCTAGAAAAATCGACTTGGTATTACTAAATTTGTATACTTTATAACTTGGCATATGTGATTGATTAAGAGATTTGTTTTTAAATAGAAAATAGATTACTCGTTTTATTAACGAATTAACTTTCATAGTATCAAAAGCTCATAATTTCAAAATATTCACAAGACCAGTAAAAAAGCTTCCTTTTACAAATTAAATGAGAAGCAAGAATTCGAAGAAGATCACTAATTTGGTGATCAAATTTTGTAGAGAAGGATTTTAATATAATAAATAAGGGTAACTGGAAGAGCTTTGAAACGGTTAGGAACAGATAGCAAAAATTACATTAAGCGACCTTGACCTGTAACAGGCTGTAGTGCTCTGAAAGAGGAAGAACTATAAAGACATTTTTAAATAAATAATGTGTCAGTAACATCTACAGTTTTATTTGTTTTTCTCGTATATGAAAATCAAAAAAAAACTAGAAATGAATCATGCAAAACCTAGTATTTATGTAGATAAATTTTTTTAGAGTATTGTTATATTCTTACATTATTGTACTACTCAAAATAGACACTTCATTATGTGGTTAGTTCAGATTATTAAATTCCGATTAAGGCTGGTTAATTCGGATTATTAAATTTCTCTTTATTGTATTATTTTTTAATCAATTAAGATATCAGTGAGTAACAACAGTCAGACAAAAATTTTCATTCCGTTAGCAGATATTATGTTTCACAGTAAAAGCAATTTTAAACTGCTTATTTAATATAGCATTTTATTAAATATCAGTTAAGTCAAGATGTATATTTTACGTCAGTGAAGTGCATAATGAAGAGTTCTCCATATATATATATATATATATATATACAGTACCGCTCAAAAGTATCAGTACACCTAGAAACTTTTAAAAAAATGGCAAAATTCAAAGTGTCATAACTTCTTTGAAAATGATCAAAAATGCTTCTGCTTTAGCTCATTTTGAAGCTTAAAATCTCTACTTTTATGTACTCTTATTTTTTTTAATTAATATATTTTGCAACTATGTACAATTACACACTAAACAATCATAGAAAATTGTATTAATTTTTTGTGAAGTTTGACGCGATGTACGGGCACAAAGGGGTTAGAAATTGTTAATTTTTATCATACCATTGAAAAATTTGGACTTTTAGCTTCCATTTAAAAAAAAAAATTCCAAAAAAAACATGTTTTTTGACGAAGTTATTGTCAAATAAAAAAAAAGGTTTTTTTTCAGAATTTAATGATTTTTCAGCAATTTTAATGAATTTTAGTGTAATTATAATATGATATGAAAATTTTTTAATTAAAATAAATTAAAATTTAATATTTCTCGATAATATAATAAAAAATTGTATGTACATTTTTGTTTTCAAATTTTTTCTGAGAAAAATACGAAAAAATAAATTTCAAAATATTAAATTGTAAACGTTGATTCTTATTTCATTATTATATTTTCCAAAAAAAAAAAAGTTAAAATTGTTATAATAAATTATGAAATAATATTATCGAGAAATATTAAATTTTAATTTATTTTAATTAAAAAATTTTCATATCATATTATAATTACACTAAAATTCATTATAATTGCTGAAAAATCATTAAATTGTGAAAAAAAACCTTTTTTTTTTATTTGACAATAACTTCGTCAAAAAACATGTTTTTTTGGAATTTTTTTTTTAATGAAAGCTAAAAGTCCAAATTTTTCAATGGTATGATAAAAATTAGCAATATCTAACCCCTTTGTGCCCGCACATCGCGTCAAACTTCACAAAAAATTAATACAATTCTCTATGATTGTTTAGAGTGTAATTGTGCATAGTTGCAAAATATATTAATTAAAAACAATTAGAGTACATAAAAGTAAAGATTTTAAACTTCAAAATGAGCTAAAGCAGAAGCAGTTTTGATCATTTTTAAAGAAGTTATGACACTTTGAATTTTGCCATTTTTTTTATAAGTTTCTAGGTATACTGATACTTTTGAGCGGCACTATATATATATATATATATATATATATATATATATATATATATATATATATATATATATATATATATATATATATATATATGAAGAATGAAGAATAAATGAAGAACAAAACAAAGAAAAATTATAGACATATGAAGAAAAAAAAAGGGAGGTGGGAAATAATAAGTAAAAAAATAACAAACAAAATTTTATTTTTAAAAAAAAAAAAAAAAAAAAAGTGAAATGTTAATTAAAAAACCGGAGAAAAAAAAACCGGAAAAAAAGATATAATCTTTTCTTCAGCCCACACGATTATATCCGCAAAACAGAGTGCTTTCTGATATTGTATCAATAAAGCCAAAGCAAAATATATTAATACAATAGTGTGAGGAGCACTCAAAAAATTTTATAAAATAACTACATAAAAATAGATCATAAAAAGTAAATATAACATGTAAAAACAGATAATAAAATAAAATAAAAAGAAAAAATAAAATAAAAAGAAAAAACATTAAAAAGGGGGGACTATAAAGCGAGTAGCAAAATCATAACAACTTACATGGACGGTTATTTTTCAAGAATGATTTAAAAATGTTTTCGCAGAAAGATTGCCAGATTACAAAATATGAAAACAAAAGATGAAAACAAAAGCGCAAATCGAGTGTAACAAAAGGGTTTTAAAGTGTCATTCTTACTGCACTGCCGAAGTGATTTGTTATTCTGAGTTTTGATTTGTTAGTTACCAAGGATGGGCCCGAAATGGATGTGCACAAGGTAATATTATACTGGATAATTTTAAAAATTGATCATAAATAGTTTTAGAAGATAGATGTTTATTTAAGAAAAAATATAAAATAGAAAAGAGAAACATAAATTGCCTGCTTTGCAAATAATTTTAGCCGCGGATTTGCACGATATGGATTAGCACATAGAAAAATTATTTAAATTATCAAAGAAAAAATTTCAATAGATAATTTTTAACACGGATTTGCCCGAAATGGATTTGCACATGAAAAAATTAACAAAAAAATTTTTTAGCAGATAATTTTAATCACGGATTTGCCCGAAATGGATTTGCACATGGAAAATTGTATAAATTAATAAAGAAATTTTTAGCAAACAATTTATCCACGGATTTGCCCGAAATGGATTTGCACATGGAAAAACTGTATAGATTAACAAGGGAAATTATTTAGCAAAGGAATTTTTAGTAAATAATTCTAACCACGGATTTGCCCGAAATGGATTTGCACATGGAAAGATTAACAAAGAAAACATTTTAGTACATAATTTTAGCCACGGATTTGCCCGAAATGGATTTGCACATGGAAAAATTACATAAATTAACAAAGAAATTATTTAGTAAATAATTTTGGCAATGAATTTTGGCCTGAAATGGATTTGCACATGGGAAAATCATAAAAATTAACAAAAAAATGTTTAGAAAATATATCCACCAAAATATACGATTAATTCAATGATTTTATATAAAATTTTATTACATTAGTTGGGTATCCATTGTTTTTTATCAGATTTTGAAAGAGTTTATCGATTTGTATTTTGGATAAATAAATATTACTACATATTCTTTTAATTCTGTTCATTTCATTAAAAGTGGTATTTAAATAGATGCTCCTAGAAACATTAGAATTCCAAGTAACTAGTTTATTAATATTAAAATTAAAATCATTTCTTTTATCGTATAAATCAACAAAGCAGATATTTTCAACTTTCATAATACCCAAATCCAAAAAATTGAAATTAATATTATCATCATAATTACGAAGTAAGATTAATTCCTCAGGGTATATATCACTCAATAAAACAGTATAATCTTGGAAATTAAAGATAATTAAGTCATCAATATATCTAAAAACAAATTTAATACTCAGAGTAAAATTTTTTTCATAATAATGCAAAAATAAGTTAGCTAAGAGAGATGAATAATTAGATCCCTGTGGTATTCCATTAATTTGAAGAAAGATATCCCTTCCATTGTATAGATAATTACTAAAAAGACAAAAATTAATCAGAATTTCCCAATAATCAAAATCGCAACAAAGGATATTTTTAAAATCATGGTAATAATTCAAAAGGACATCTTTTAGTTTAGAAAGGGGAATGCTATTGAAAAGATCCTGGAAATCAAAAGTAGCAATAGAATTAATTTTATTATGTTTAATGAAATCTAAAATCGGTTGATTATTAGTGATTATCCAAGAGAAACCTTCTTTAGTAATATAGTTAATAATCTTATTTAAGTAGTTAGAGAAAATGGTGCCAGGTTTAGTTAAATAAGTATTAGACCCACATGTGATAGTTCTAAATTTTACTGGAATTTTATGAAATTTAGGGCTGATAATTAAGTAAGGAAATTGTATATTGCTAATTTTAATTTTTAATCTCTTGTAAAAAGCTAAAATTTTTTCAATGGCAATATTATTATTGAAATTACTAAGTTCAAAATTTTTAATTCCGTATTTAAAAGTTCAGCATAGAATTTTTTACAGAATATAGCATAATTATTGTTAGCTTTGTCTATGGGAGTAATTACAAAATTTTTTTGAAGTTGCTTAATTGATTGAACAATATTAGAAAAATTTGTTGAATTGTTATTCTTATTTAAATTATCCTTATTATTGAAAATAAAGTTTTTAAAGTAATAATAAACTTCCCATTTCCATTCTGTTAGCATACCTAAAGGTAAAGAGAATCTATTTGATATCTTTAAACAAAAACTATTGAACAAAAACTATATATATATATATGATTCCTTGCGATTCTTTGAAAATTCTTTCAGCAGCAGTTACCAATAGAGCAAAATCTTCAAATCCTATTTCAATAACAAGAGATCAAAATAACAAAAATCTAGAGGTATTTTAAAATTTCAATCATGAGAGATGCGATTGTTTTCCTTTTAATCTTAATTTTATAACTTGCAACATATTTTCTGCAACCGAGTACTAATCTGATTTTTCCAATCTATGAATATAATATTTTATATTCTATGAATTTAATATTGTATTCTCATGAATTCATTATTATATTGAAGGAGGAAATAGAAATGAAATTTTTTTAACGTCCGCGTGATCAATAAAATTATAATGAATTCCAGATTTTTCTCAGTGACATAAATAAATTTTGTATATTTAGAAAATTTAGTACCGGAATGTAAGCATAGAATAATTTTAGGTAGAGGTAAATAAGAATTTTTAAAGCAACATTTATATAAGAGCTGATTGATTTTTTTAACGTACCTTATATTACTAGAACTTCATTAAATTGCTATTGGTCAGTTAGACATCAAATCAAATTTTTTTGTTGTTGTTGACTGAATTATATAGAAAGAGAGAAAAACATCCAAGTACGAGAGCAAATTCCAAAACCTTTTCTTATGCTTCTATAGCATAATTAAATATACTTGAATTTCGATTAATAACTAATGTAAACAACTTTTTTCTCCATTTTTTTCCTTTTTATTAAAACTCCACGTTTATTATTTTAAAAAATAGCTCAAGCACAATAACTGTCTTCGCTCCTTTGCTTCGGTTTTTTTTTCTCTACGAGCGTAACGAAATAAATAAAATGAAAAAAAAAATGAACGAGTTTTTGTAACCAAATATATAATAAAATAAATAATTGCCTAAAATAAAATAATTTCGAGTTTATTTAAAAAAAATTATTTTGAAATTTTCACTTGTATAACTATTTAAAAAAAACAATGGTTAACTGCAGTTCTCTATAAAAATAGATTTGCACATATATAGCGTATTTACAGGCTATAAAATAGATTGTATACGTATTATTCTCTAATCTCCTAATATATAGGGATATAGATAGCGTGTACTTTTAAAAAATCCGTAAATTTTACGGTTTTAAACAGTTTTTTTACGTTACAAAAACAAGTTTTTTTCCGAAAAAATTGCGAAGAAAATTCGCAATTAGACTGGTTTTTTTACAGTGACATAAGTTTTTGTAGCAAAAATAAATCTGTTGTCTCTACAGACTTTTTCGCATATTGTAACATATTTTCTCTGTTGTCGTTTTCTCTGTCTCATATTGTAACATGTTTTCTAGTTACGAAGTAAAATCTTTACTCGCATCAGATGTGAATATTTTATGTCGGCAGAATTTGTATCTACCTGCCTCAGTTGGAATTCGAACATGGGGCACATCTTCAGAGATCGCCCTGTGTCCCCTGAGCCCCTACGGCTCAAGCGTTTTATTAGAAGGAAGTTGTGATTGTGAGGATTTCGGTTCAATATTGTATCAATTTGACGACAAAACCGAAAAGCCGTTTGTATTGATAAGATTTTCAAAACCATAAAGTAATTGCTAAAAAGTAGGGGCAAGTGAAGAAAATAATCGCAAAATATGTGGAGA
The DNA here is from genome assembly GCF_982258835.1 of Parasteatoda tepidariorum. Classification (NCBI taxonomy): domain Eukaryota; kingdom Metazoa; phylum Arthropoda; class Arachnida; order Araneae; family Theridiidae; genus Parasteatoda; species Parasteatoda tepidariorum. The sequence continues at coordinate 101,439,948 of NC_141757.1, forward strand.
ACAAGTAAATTTATATTACGGAAGGCAAAATTGCATGGCAAAAATTAGTTACAACTGACGGTTTTAATCCGTTTGTGATTAGGGGGAAAAACGAAGGAAAACCGTTTTGTTAACAAAACGGCTTTATACCGTTAAATATTCTGAGAAATTTCGAAAAAACACGGGTAATTTTTTATAGGCATACTAGTCCGCTGTATCTATGCATCCTAAATTCAAATACCTGTATTAAGTATAATTTTTTTCTTTGTACTCAGGACTTTTGAGAATGAATATTTTATTTTTAAATAAGTCGTATAATAAGTATCTAATCCTCTGAAAATTACTTGCTACTAGGTAAAAAAATGCTCTATATTAAAGGCTCTTTCGGGGTTTTTCGTAATTCATAAAATCTTTGATTAAGTTACAACTATATCTTAAGCAGAGCAGCCATCTCCTCTGCAGAAGTCCAAAATTGTGATATGTTGTGTTGGGATCACCCACAGGGATGTTTCCCAAGATCGTCGTCTATAGCACAATGTGCCCCGCTTTAATGTGACACAAGCGAAGTTCCTACCTACATCTATATCTCCTTATTTTAAAATTTAAAAGACTTAAAAAATATTAAACAAATTTTAGAAGAGCATAGTTAACACTATAATTTTAAAAAAAATGTTGTATGGAACTTTTTTATGCAATTTTCAAATTAGTCAGAAGGCTGCTCTTCCTTTATTCAGCAATAAAATAATTTTGTAATTGCAACTAATCTCAGGGTTGTGACTAATCACGTGGCCATGCATGGCGAGTTAACGTTACACCTTTAAGGCTTGGGTTTATTATCACGTGAAATCATATTTCGGTAGATTTAATCGAAACCTGTAAGCAACGTCTCGGGCGACGTCACTTGTCGTCATACAGTTTTGAAGCTAACAAATTTTAATCATTTTCGACTCTATCTACCACTAAGTATAAAAACACTACATATTTTATTTATAACCGTAGTTGAACAGCCAACTCTATTTTGGGTTTACGACTACTGATGTTCAAATCCGTAGCCATGTAATTTTGAACCCAATCTAGAAGACAAGGGAGCTCCAGGATCAATTATTGGGAGAAAGTTGGCCTGCCATAGAGAACTTTTTGATGGAACTAGCCTGCATTTGCGTTACATAGAGAGGAAAACCATAAAACCTCCGACGATTAACTCGAAGTCAAAGGGACTCTAACCCATCATCCGTCTACCACTGAGGAAATTTTGCGTCATCACTGTGACGGTGCGAGCCTATCGACCAGCTATCTCTGGGATCGAGCCTGGGTCACCTCATTAGGAGGCGAGTGCTCTATATCCTAAGCCACCACGGTTAACACATGCATATTGGTGGATGTGGTATTACTATTTAGAAATGTTTCTCCGGGTCGATCATTTTGAAAAATAAATCAAACCCATTTTTTAAAAAAAAAATTACGATTTTTGAACAAAAAAGAAAATGAAGAATAAGTAAGTTTTCGTAATGTTGGGTGAGTTTTAAAATCAACTTTTTGAATTATAAATCGCATTGACAACATCATTTTGATTGTTTTTCTTATTTAAATAAAATTTTAAATCAATTCCAAACAATATTTAAACCAACAAATTTAAAGAATAAATCTCAAAGAGTGATGAAAAATGTTATCCAGCAAACACTCATCGTGTTTATAAACTCCAGAAACAGTTTCCGAGATTTTAAAGATTTAAAGTCAAAAATTCCTCTGAGGCACGTGTTTACCTTGCTAACGCAAACTGTAAATGAGTCCCCACTTCCTTCTTGAAAATGAACATAGCTCCAAAGTGTGAGCCAAATGTGAGCGTGGCACGCGCTGAGCAACAAAATACTCGTTATTTACCATCCCAAGTCATGAAGTGTCATAATATTTGAGCAGGAGAAATCCTAACCAATGTGTTTTCTTTTGGGTGCCGGAACAATTTTGTTTCCATTTCTACTTCTTTTTTTCTTCTTTTTTTCCTTCATATCTCCTCCTCTTCGGAAAACGTAACCGAATACATCATTTTTCTATTCCTGACGCTCCGATGGATATTCAACTTCTCGCGAATGGCAACGTTGAGTAAATAAACTGTATTCTTTGTTGCCCAGTTCGTATCCAAAAGATGGTGAAGCGAAGAACGTGCAAACGATAACGACGCCATGTTTGTTCACGTGATCCGATAGCGATTAAATTTGAATCTATTTACTTTTTTTTCTTCCCTTCTTGGTTATTCGAAGAAAGCGATTATTCGTGAATTGTCAGGCAAACATAAATTTTCTATAAATCGAGTTCGTGAAAGCTGATGCATTTCTAAATAAAAAATAAATCGTTTCGGTAATATTTTCACCCTGAGAAGAAATGAGCTTTGTTATTTTCAAATTAATTCAAAACTAAATTAATATTCTTATAAAAAAAACTACGATAGCTAAGAACATTTCAACACAGATCTTACAGGAATCGGGAAATATTGTTGATTTTTTGTTTTTGGCTGGAATGCTTGTATCTAATCAACTAAAATTTAGAAACCGTAAGTTTATTTTTAATATATTAAAAACGTCTTTAGAGAGAGAGTGGAGTAGCACGAATTAGTTTTTATAACAAAATCGCTTTCTAATAAAAAGTTTTAACTGATTCAGAGCATGTAAGATATGCTGTGGAAAAAGATACGATATGATGTGGGATTATGTGTGGGAAAAGCTTATGAATAAATAGTCTTTTAGGTTTTGGGAACACTCCGTAATAACGGTTTATCCAATATATACTACTTATTATATATTTGGGCTATACATCATCTCGTGTATATATTTTAATGTGCACACATTCGTTGAAATTTTTAAAAAATATTTTGCAAAGTGGTAGATTGTGGCTGTAATAGTGCTTAATTATCTCTTTCAATGTGTACATGTTTATAAGCATGTTCGCAAAACGTTTAGGAAGATTTTAAAAAATAAATAAGTAGGACCTAGCTCATTAAATGATACGTTTGGGTAGGACAATTTTGCTATCGATATAATAACTAGAAATAATTAATTAATGTAGTTAAGATTAACTTTTTGAACCTTAAAGATTAAATCTATTCGTTTAAACAAAAGTTATTCATGGATTTTTTTTTTTTGCTCACAGTTTAAATGAATCACTGTAAGTTATTAATAACTACTTTTCGTAAAAACTAAAAAGAAAACTATTTTTTTCTTTTCCTACTAGAACAAAAATCTAAACCATAGGTTCCTAACATTTGTTGACTGGCTGTCTACCCACTTTTTGTTTCCAACTCTCCCATATAAATACCATGCGGGCCGATCTGCTGCCCGATGAAATGTTGAAAATTTAACATGCTGAAAGAACCATTTTTATTTGTTAACTTAATGTGAGTTTTTTTGAAGATTTCAATTTGTTTGAAAGGTATTGTAATTTTAAGTAACTTTTTTCAGAAATTTTTTTTTGTTTTTTTTTTGTTTAATTATTGACTATTTTTCCATTATTGCTGGCAATTTCTTTCTCTCTCGAGTTTTTAATTTTATAGGATCGTTCTTGATTTGATGTCAAAAGTAACAAAAAAAGAGAAGATGTTGCCAGATTTAAATCTTAGCATTTATATTGAAACTTATAAAAATAAAAGTAAACTAATTAAAGGGTGAAAATCGTTTCCCTATTTGAATTGTTGTAAGCCTCGATAATGGATAAAATTACTTCTCTTTTATTTAGTCTTATTGAGTCACACAAGCTGTATTTCTTTAATTTAATTATTTTAAAAAACAGACTATTATTATACAGACTATGACTATCATTCAAAGCCAGGTAATCGTTCAATTCATTATGATTCAGATAATGTTTTTATTTAAAACTATAATACATATTTTGTTAGCAAAGATTTCTCTGTTTTTGTGGAAATATGGATTTAAAAAAAACAATGATGAATGAGCATACAATTATGGGGGTTGGTAAATAGAGCGAGAAGGGGTGAGGACTTCTGGCAAAGATATAACTTCATGGGGAGGCGTTACTTTGAATGCATATGTAATCTAAATAATATACAAAATTTAAGCTTTTCTTATCCATGATTTAAACTGTGATGCGACTCGGGTTTTAATCCCATTCTATGGTTGGTCGATACCAATTCCGCTCCCAGCTCGCACCGACCACAGTGCTCATGTAAATTATCCTCAGTGGTAAACCTATCATGGGATAGAGTCTCTTTGCCTTCGAGCAAACCTAGGGACGTTTTGTGGTTTTCATGTAAAGCAAATGCATGTTAGTTCCATCAAAAAGTCCTCTACGAAGGTTCTCCCAATACTTGATACCGGAGTTCCCTTGTCTTCTAGAATGAGTTCAAAATTACATTGCTACGGAGTTCCATTGCCGTCAGGGTGATCTTGGGAGGTTTTCCATTCCTTGAAACGCAAATGGGGATTTGTTCCATTAAGAAATCCCCCCATGAAAGCCAACTTTCGCACAATACTTGATAGAGGAGTTCCCTTGTCTTCTGGTTTGAGGTCAAAACTATAAGACGACGGAATTGAACAATGGTAGTCGAAAACCCAAAAATTGCGTTGTCTGTTCAAAAGCGGTTATGAAATAAAATAAGATCTTTCAATTACAGACACTCTACATATCTTTAGAGAGAAAAATTTCGAGATAGTTAAGACTTTAATCGAAATGAATGGAAATGTAATTTTAAACAGCAATTAGAGCTAAAGTAAATTAATTATCTTACTGTCTCGACGTGGTATGCATAATAAAAGAAGTAGCTAAGTATTTCAATAATTTCATGCATGCCAATCACAAAAAATATCCTTTTTTCATTTCATGAAAAAAATTCTTAGAGTAAAAATTAACGGTTTTTTCCTTTGAATTCTATTTGGAGACAAACAAGAAAAGCAGTTTTGAAATCAATGACCAATAAAGCTTAAAATGTTTAAGTGACAGGATCACTCGATTTCTTTGAAGAATTAACAACGTTTAATCAATAAAACAATCAAGAGAGAAAAAATGTTTTTTTTTAGTAATTTAGATATTATTTCTAAGACTTTAACGAGGTATTAGTATTATAACAAAGAGCTAATCATTTTTAGCTTAATTACAAAATCAATCTTGTTTATTTTTTGAGGGAGCGATTCTGCACGAGGAATAAAATTCTGGTAAAATTATCTTACTGGTGTGGTAATGACATTTCCTGTCAAAAAAGTTTCGTTGGTTAATGAAATTAAAAAATATATTGTGTTTCAACCATTCATTTGTAAAATTTTAAGTCCATTTGGTAACGATTTAAGGAAAATTTTCAAAATGATAGTTCTTATTACCACACCTTGAGTAAAAAATACATAATTGAAATGGAAAATTTACCTGAATAAACAGTTTTCATGCTAAGCTTTAAATTATCATGATAAATCTACTAAAATTTTACCACTTTAATCCCATTTATCACATATTGTAAAACTTTATTTAATTGTTAATTTCGCTTAAATCATTACCAAAGCACTTCGATGAAAATTTCCGAGTTTTACAAGTTTTAATTTCAAAACATTAGTTGAAAAAACATTTCTGAAAAACTCCGCAACTAAACTCTTACTAAAATTATGATTTTTTTATTTGTTCTTTGTTAAGTATCTGTGATTCATTAGCTGTAAAAAAGGAAAAGCAAATTTACTCTCAAAAACTTATAATATATATATTTATTTCCACAATCTTTTACTGTTAGGAAATTAATCATATAAAACTTTTCGTCTTTAAGATTTCCCATTTGTATTTCAATTCTCAGTTGTTAAACGAAATAAAATTCAGTAAATGTCTGTTACTAAAATTGACAGTTTTTCGTTGTACTTTGTTAATTACCTACGAACTTAACATAATTGACATAACTTTGTTAATTATCATAAACTTAAAAAATAAAGTAAAGGTATATTTAATTTCTAAGAATTCTGCCATTCTGTTTTCAGAATTAATCATAATACTTATTTTCTCTCAAAAATTTTCCATTTTTATTTTCAATTCTCATTCGTTAAACATTTTAAATAAAATCTATATAAATTCCGGATTACGATTAACGAACTAATCATAAATATCTTCTTTTCTCTAAGATTTCTCAGTTTTATTTTCGATTCTCAATTGTTAAACATTTTAAGTAAAATCCAGTAAATGTTTGATACTGAAATTATGATTTTTTTATTTGTACTTTATTAATTATGTATGATTCACTAACTTAATAAAGTATAAGCAAATTTAATCTCTAAAACATATGTCATATATTTCTTCCTAAAACCTTTTACGTTTAAAGAACTAATCACAAAAATCTTTTTCGTTCTAAGATTTCCCATTTTTTCCCTCCAATTCTCAGTCGTTAAATATTTTAAATAAAATTTAGTAAATGTCTGTTAACAAAATTATGATTTTTTACTTGTACTTGGTTAATTATCTATGATTCAGGGACTTATAAAATAGTTACCATTACTTATCAGATATCAAACTTATGCCCTCTTCTAAAAATCTTTTAGGGTCAGATATTTTACTCTACCAACCACAAAAATCCTTTCTCTGAAGGTTAAGAAAGAAAGGAATCGACAAAAAAAAGTTCTCCTAATCATTTAACCGTAGTTCTTCTATAATAGAACATTTCTTTTGCTTTTTTGTTTTACAACTTCCGATTTCTCGTTTATTTCAGGAAGCGTTATTCACGGCCTTCGGAACAATCCGCTTCGTTGATTCCGATTTCTGCGTCATTACTATTTCGGACGAAGGGAGGGGGTTAGAGGATGGTCCGAGGAAGATCTTTTCTGGCAACTTTCCTGACTCATTTCTCCCGAAAGTCCATGTTCGCGCCTTGCAGTCCTGTTTCCGAGCTGCCGGATCCGATTGACCCTTTTCGGGAATGGACATGGAGTGGGAACTGGTCATCTCCTAAAGGAAGATCCCGTGCAATGACCGGATATAATGAATCTGGACGCAACCTCTTGCAGCTGATAAATGACCATTAAGAATTATGTGTTTACTTAAGTTCTTCTTGCCTTCGGTACTTACATCTTCCGAAGTACAATGGTACGATTGATTCGAGTGATTTATCTCAAAATTTATCCGATAATTGCTATTGCATTGGTTTGATGGTGTTGTTTGTGTTAACAACCATGAAGAACTTTAAATGTTTTATATTGAATTATTATCAGAATAATAATAATAAGAGAATTATTTTATCATTGATAAATTGAATATCACTGAATATTTTATCACCGAATATTGATCACTTTTTTTTCTCTGAATGATCAGTGAACGATGAATAATAAGAATTTTAAAAGTTTTATAATGAGTTTTTATCATAATAATAATTCGAGAATTATTTTATCATTGATAAATTGAATATCACTGAATATTTTATCACCGAATATTGATCTTTTTTTTCTCTGAATGATCAGTGCAAGATGAATAACAAGAATTTCAAAAGTTTTATAATGAGTTTTTATCATAATTATAATTCAAGAATTATTTTATCATTGATAGATTGAATATCACTGAATATTTTATCACCAAATATTGACCACTTTTCTTGCCTGAATGATCACTTTTTACTGGCTGTCTTGTCATGCAAAATAGTTTCAGCGAATAATGGATTATTTTTATTACTGCTGTGTTTTGTAACTGATAATTATGCTTTATCATTGGTTAGTCAACACTCTCTATACCAATTAAGAAAATGCCGCAGCACACTGTAAAAAAATTCTAGATCAAATTACAGTAAAAAGTACCGGCACTCAGGGTACCTGTACTTTATTCTGAAAAATCTATTTTAACTTAAGCATTTACGGAACAAAAAATCTGATACACCATAATTTTTTTACTGCAATAATTACCATAAACATTAAATCACTCTAATTAAATAAATGTTACTGTAAAAAAAACGACATTATATCTTACGGTAAAAATGCCTTTTACTTGAAATGGAGTGTACGGATGATACACCCAAAGTGCCGGTACTTCGTACCGTAATTTGATCAGGAACTTTTCAAAGTGCATGACAGTATGAAGATGAAATATAATACATTGTTAAACTAAAAAGATTTTTTACTCTAATTTTTTAATATTTAAAATGTTACTCATACACTGTTTTGTTTGGGCTCTTAATATGCAAAAATTGAAAATTATTCATTGATTCTAAGCCAGTTTTGCAAAGGTTCTGACATCGCATGAAAAATCTTTTTTTCGAATAATATGCTATACTCATAACTGCGGTAAGTTTTCTACCTCAGTTATGAGTTTGTTACCACAGTTATGTTGTTCTTGATTGTTAGTTAAAATTCAGTTCATTTTTATTTATATTTAGTCTACCTTTTTCAGTTTAATTCCTATTTTCGTTGCAATAATTTATTGGATTGATTTTGTTTAAATTTTTTTTTCCAGATACATGGAGCAACTTATGAACTATTACTTTTCAACAAGGCTTAAGAAAGTCAATTTTTTAATATTTAAAAAGCTACCCCTACACTGTTTTGTCTGTGTTATGAAAATATACAAAAATTGAAAATTAGTCATTGATTTTAAGCCTGTTTTTAGAAGGTTCTGACTTCACATGAAAAAACGTTTCTACTAATGTTGGTTTAAATACTAGCTCAACCAACTTTTTTAAAACCTATTTGTTTAGAATTCTTCAAATCGTTCATCTTTTATATAATATGATTAATCAAATCAGAGTAACTCTAGTTTTAACATCATTTTATTATCAATTATAATCTCATACTTGATTTACATTATCATAATTGTTCTTTTATTTTCATACACGGAAAAAATTACTGTACTCTAAGGTAATAATATTTCTGGATAATTCCGATAATAAAAACAAAAATGCAAGGTATTTAAATCAAACATTTTAATTTTGACGTTCGTATGGTAAATGTTTAGCGGAAATTCTAGTTTTCAATATTAGAATTCTCATTTCTACACATTTAGAATGAAATACAAAGCTGGAAAATAAATTTCTTCAAATCAATTCTTACTTAAAATGTAGCTAGTTAAATATTTAGCTTAAGCTCCCATAATAATATGTATGAACACATGAGAATTTAAAGAAATATTGAAGCAAAACATGAGAGCGCATTTTAAAAATAATGTTGATAATGTTGTTGGTATGTTTTTGAAGTTGATATATTGTTGCGAGTTGAATTTTTGCGAGAATTGTAAATGTAATTCAAGATCTGGTAGGAAATTTTTTTTGATTATTTATTATTGAAACATAAAATTAAAATGCTGTTGTAATTCATAAAAATATTTAAAAAAATAATAAAGATGATACACTAAGAAACAAATGTATGTTCATAACTATCAGAATATCGTATATATTATAGAGTTTCTGGCGCTATGTTAAAACCAGTAATTTTCACCGAATACTTTATGATTTTGACAAAATTTTCAATAAATATACTTTCATAATATGTGATAAAATTTGGGAAAGGTTGTAAAATTTCGTAATTTTACCATGATACCTTAGAACATGGAATCGAAACCATTTATTTCGTAAAATTTACCATTCAGTTTTTTTTAGTAAATGTATGGTAATAAGAACTATAATTTTTAAATCCCGAATTTCCAGCATACTGTCATAATATGAACGGAAAAATTACCAAATGAATGGTTTAAATACCGTATATTTGGTTCGCAATACTAGAATTATGTTTTTATTTTTTATTTTTAATTTTCTTTATCAGAAATGTCATTATAATTCAATACAGTAATTTTGCCGGAACTTTTTCTCCGTGTAACTAAGAATTTACAATCATTTGAATGATATGTAATTTTTAATTTCAAGATACAATATTTATGTATATGAAAAAACAATCAGCATTCCTTAAAAAAGCAAAAAATGAAATTTTTAAACACATGGGTGTTAAACTCAAGGCATGATAAGTCTTTGAAATAAAAATAGTTCTATTTCGTATTATAAAGAAACAACGATGTTTATTACTTCTTTAACTCTTAAAAACTGGCAACATTTTTTTTTATATCTAGCAGGCGCGAAACATTAAGGTCTCTTTGGGGGCACGCGTACTTTAATGTAAGATGAATGGCCATTTTTATGAGCTGTGAAAAGCAATGAAGATAAATTTTGAGCAATACTTTCATTATGCAAATGCTACTTTACCGCTTTTAAGATTTACTTCTGCGAAAAATTCCCTTCTTTCCTTCCAAATATTCCCTACTTTCCCCTCACATCTTTTCAGCTTGAAAAACAGAGCAGTGCTGCTTTTACAATGTTTATTGAATTAAATCTTCTTCAATTTATCTTACCTATTTAAAGATTCTTGAGTATAATTCTTTTTTTTTCCTTTGAAAAGAAACGACTTTCTCAAGAAAATATGCATATGCTTATGAAGACCCTTGTGTGCTCTATCGAGTATCAAAGCGGCGAACAAAAAAATTAGAATATTCTTGTATTTCATTTTGGAGTTTGGCAATTTTTATTATCACCTTCTTTTATTGCCTGGAGGGCTGTTAAAAAAAAGAAGAAAAACCGTGAAGTGATAATCACACGTCGAATTTTAAAGAGCGCTGATTTAGTGAGACGCCTATTTTTAATTTGAATCATGTATCTTTTTTACTTTTTGTTGGGAGAAAGAATTTTGGAATCTTTTCCAGCCGAAACATTCTTTAGAGAATAAACAAGGCAAATAAAATTCGAAATGAATATCCGATTTATGTTCTAGGAAATGAGGAGAAATTTAAAACATTGCTATTTCTGCTTTCTTTACGATTGTCATTAATTTTTTTTGACTATATACGCATTCTCAAAAGTAATTCTTTAGCTTGTTTCGGGTACGATAAACTTAAATAATTGAAAAGTAAATTAAGTTTAAAGATAAATTCCTTTACTTTTGAATTGTTTTAAGCTATAAATTTACGCAAAAATGACTGTAGTAGTAAAAGACCTGAAGTAAATAAATTTTTCACTTTTTACTTGCGAAAAAAATTTATGGTTTTCAAAACAAATTAATTATTGTTTCAGATTATTTTTGTAATTTCAAAAGTCATTTAAAATAAATTTTAACAAAGACACTAAGTATCACTTCATTTAATGTTTTTAGTATTTTCCCACTTAAAAAGTGAATGTAATTTTCTAAAATTAAAGTATAAATATTTACAGAAAATTAAATGGCTTTGTGCGATTAGTTTTTATTTTATATTCAAACAGTAGATAATTTTTAAAAGAATGACTATAAATTTCATATTGAAAAGAAGCATCTGGCAAATATCAAAATAAATTAAGTTCATTTATTCTTTTGAGACCTGAGCTTTACGTAATGCAAGAAAACACAATTTTTATTTAGAAATATGTAGTTTGAAAAAAAAAATTTCACAAATTTAATACAATATTTTTATTTAAAAAAAGAATCACAATAAGAACTCCTATAAACGAGAATAAATATAATTTTATCTTTGAAGACAATCGCTTTGCGAGGAAACACAAACAGAAAAAAAATGTTAAAATAATTAGAAGAGATGAAATTGGATCAAAAATCATCCAATACGTTAGACGCTTGATTTTAGAAGAATAAATAATAACTTTCTTTAAAGTCTATGCATTTTCACAAAGAAAATCTTAACTTTTGACAATTCACCAATCCTTGAGCTATATTTCGTTAATTTTAAAAATTATTTCGTCTCGAAATCATGTGATTTGGGACGATAATATACAAATTTCAAATATATGACGAAAGTGCTTTCCTAACTCGAAACTTCATCGTAGGGCATTGTGGGAAATTATTAACTAAAATGATGAAACTGGGAGAAAGGCTAGACGTTCGAAAATGAAGTGACTAAATAAGTCGACTATCCTCTATGGTGGTAAAAGAGTTAGTCTTGAACCAGAATGCTCCCGGTTTCGAATCCCGCTTCAGGCATGGGTGTAATCTTTCCCTCTGTTCTATCTGTTTTTCCTGTGTCATTTAGGTGACATTGACCCAGCAGTGTGGTACCCACGATAATGTTTTCGATAATGTTAGATACTATTAGTTGGATACTGTGAAATAATGTTTGATTACATTAGTCACGATGAATTCTTTTAGATAGAAATAGAATGACGAAATATTTCTTTATTATTGACGAAATTCTTTTCCTCGAGGAACAGACGATAGTTAGTTATTTTCTCACTTTGACGAAATTTATTATCGGTATACATTTTAAACAAAAAAATTTTAAATACTAATTTTTTTTTTATAGAAAAACATACAATGTGGCAAATTTTTTCCCGAGTTTCTAACTTTCCTTTAAAATTATTTCACTGCGCAAAATTTTGCAAGAAAGAAAGTACGGATACAACGTCATATTGTATGTTTGACATCTGGATAATCATCCATCTAATTGAGCTGAAGTAAAAATCCTCGTATACTTTATCAAGAATAAAGTTTTGATTAGGTTTTCATTTAATAATATGAAATAGAATTCGACTTATGGTCATTCAAATAAGTTGAATTTGATGCCTTATTAACTTTTCTAAAAAATTGTTTCAATGCTTGCAGAGTTTGGTATCAACGAAAGTAAGAATACTACATAAAGTCGTATTCAGGGTAATTTGATAACTACACGTGAAGTAGAATTGTGCAACATTTTGATCAATGTTTTTTAGTGACAATCTATTTTATTGTCTTTTTACTGAGATGTTTTTAGTCCATTCCTAATTTGCCTGTAAAATTGTTTCACTGCGTGCAGAGATTCGGTGCAAGGAAAGAAAGAATACTATAATAATATCGAAAGACGCATACTTAGTTAAATTTGAATAAAAATTATTAAAAAAAGAAACCTTAACATTTTTAGATTATAGGTCATGTTGTTGTTGCGATAAAATCTAGTATGCGTCGCCAGATTCTAATTATAATTTTTGAAAATTTTAGAAATCGTAAATCATTCGAACTAAAGTAAAATGTTGTGCCTACTTTTTTCGCAATAAAACTCTTATTACTAGTTTTTTTGGGATCGCATTAAATATATCATTTTGAAGTTTTTCTATTGGGTTGAACTTGATTCATCTCAAACTTGCCGGTAGAACTGTTCAAATGCCTGTCAAGTCTCATAGTAAACATGAATAAATAAACAAATAGCGCAACATTTTGTTGTATACAGGATACATGGGTTAATTTATGGAAGGACGAGGATACAAATTCAAATTCAAAGATTAATGGTTTCACTGCATAATTTTTAGATCTTGCGTAAATTTTCATGATTAATTTTTTGAGCTTAAAATTATCACTTATTACATTTTTATTTAGATTATTGTTTCAGGCGATTAACCGTTTGTTTTTTCAAAAAAATATCAAAATAATTCCGTGATCCTCCTGTATAAAATATATAAATGTATTGAATAACTTTTGTTGACTAACTAAACTAACTAAAATTCTACTGATTTGATGAACTTATATAACTTACTAAAAGATAAATTTGATTTCCTTGTTTTTCATTTTCATTTTTTAATTTTCAAATTTTACTGATTTGTGAAAATTTTTATTCAACGTGGGTTATGATAATTTATATTTTATAGATAGGTCTTAAAGATTTGAAGAAAAGTTCGTTTATTTGAAAAATAAATGCTTGTAATGTTTTTAAACTGCAGCTTACATTGGAGCATTTATTTGGTTTGTCTGTTAAATAACTAGAAGACATGTTTCTATAAAAGTGTTTTAATTTATACATATTTATTCATTTATGTCCATTACTTTGATTTCGATAATATAATTATGAAAACTTAACTAATGTAAACATCATATTAATGAATGTATCAATATATGTTGAATATCTTTAACCCACTAGTGCTCAATGTTGCTTTTATAGCACAATTTTAAAAACGTATCATGAGCACATGGAATGAAATGTTTCGTGTTATTTCTTTTAAATTTTAACAATGGCAATACATACTTTGCTTAAAATGCTTACATCTCTAGAATCTTTGATTCGATGAAAGTTTTTTTTTAGCTCACATTTTCTTGATAGATGGAGCCGCAAATAGTATAAGTATAAATCAAAGAAAAATTGTTGAAAATCGTATTACAATTCTTCCAAAATCTTTCCATGAATTAAAATCCCATTATAATATTTTTGAAATATTTCAAGGAATGAAAATCCCATTAAATTATTTTCAAAACACCGACTGCTAGCCTCAATTACAAGTCTTAATATTGTGAGGTGCAATTTAATTATTTTTTTGTTTTTATAGTTTAATTATCTGCAGCGTCATCTGTTGAAAATTCTTTGAACTAAAGTCAAGTACTTCGGGAAGAAGCACTTAACACTTTGTCACGCAGTGTTGCCAGTCTGGCAACACCAATTCAAAAATATTACAAGCCACGAGAAATGTTTAACTATTTGCAACTAAATGTTCAAACAATTTTTAGCAAACGCTATTGTTAAAGTAATAAATAACTAAAGTATGTCGAACCATTTAATGTATTATCTGAGGTCGCAGCTGCTTATGTGTTGACCGACTAATTTTTTAACCGAAGTTTACTATTCCGGAATAGGTTTAGCCTACCTGTCACTTGAATTTGAAGATTTTTTTTTTTAAGTTAAACCATTTTGCTGTTATATACTTTTAAAGATCCTGTATTTAATTTATAACAGTACTAAATTTTTTTTATAAATTCAACGATTTTTTTATTTTAAATTTAGAATTAAAAGCAATTTTCAAAATTATCAGAAGAAAAGTAATTAGTTTACTTAATTATTAGTTAAATTCATTCTGCATGTATTTTAGTGAATGCAATTGGGTGCTTGCAAATGAAGAATGCCCTTTAAAAATCACTTAGTTGTGCATGCAGTGTTAATGCTTGATTTATTATCTCGTTGAATCAATTTTCAGATCAAATTTATTTGCATACCTGCAAGAGACGTCACACGTGCGTGTCAAACCTGATTGGCTGCTGAATCGTCGTGGCATAGCTTGATGTAGTTTAATTTTTTTTGACTTGTACATTCTTTCTCTAACTTGTGCTCTTAAATCTTCAACTTATCTAGGGCTTATAGATCGCACTTTGAGCACACAGTGCTGCATATTTATGTGCAACAATAAAAAAGATCATAAATGTTGATTGAAACGACATATTTATCAAGAAAATCATCCGCTCTTGGCGAATTCGGTTTCTGTCTAGCGTGACTGCGATTTGTTCTAAAAATATCAATCCGACATCTTCTTAGTCTTCTTTGTGAGGAAGAAAAAATTAGATGTTGCCTTTCAAGTTCTGTCCCTGTAACCGCAATCGTAACCGTGAATTTGGATAGTCGTTTTTAACACCATTCTTAAATGCTAACTTTATGCAAAATTTATTTCGTTCTCCTCAATAATATTATTCTTCAGGGGATCAGATGTTGTTAAAAGCAATAATTAAGCATTCAGTATAACTGAAAAAGAAATGTAATGAAAAGAATTAAAAAACTTTTTTATGTAAATAAACAAATTTCCAAATTAATTTCAAAACTTTCAACTAGCTAAATTAAAACCTAAGAAAATTGATACGGCGTGGTGTCGAAAATCAATTCCTTAGTGTTTATTCGAAGTTGGAAAACACCTCCATATAAAAAAACAGAAATTATTTTCGAGAAAGAAACACAACGAAACCGATAATTATTTTTCTAAAAAGTAAGTTTTCTAACAAGTTGCACTTTTACTCATTCAAAAAAGAGAAAGGCGTGAGCATTTGGCGATAATTTTCATTTCCTCAGGAGAGGTTTAAAAAATGGAAAAAATATTCAAGCCTCTTGTGATTTATTTTCCCACGTCTAATTATTCTGAGTTTCAAATTCATATTCAAAAGGTGAGCAGTATTTCATGCAAAAAAGATAATGAAAGAAAGGTGCGTTCTTAACACACACATATTCACACGTCGCATTCAGTATTGACTGTATCTCTCCTTCCCCCCCCCCCTTTCCTGCCTTGGCGCACTTATTTCTCCGATAGGCGGTGAAAAATGACGCCCATCGTCGTAAATTCACCTGGAAGGCCTAATTAAATCAATTTGGCGAGACGATATCGCCTTTTCCAACCATATCGGCCATTGTTCTTCATCACGTTGGCGTTACGCGTGGAGAGGGGAAAATGCTTAAAAGTTTTATCGGTTTTCCCTTCTTTTCCCTTTCGAAATCTTTAACGGTATTTTTAAAGAGAAATTCAGTAAGGTGAATGGATTTGTCAAAGAGCCGAGAGCTGTTATAATGAAATAGATGTAGATTTGAGAAAAATCTATCTCTTTTTTGGTCTAGTGGTGCGTTTAATGTAATTTATTACCAAGGCTTGCTTTGTGGAAGAGAAATTCTCTTGTTTCCGCTCTTAATTGATTTGGCGTAATTAGAGACTTATAACCCAGTTGAACAAAGTATTGAATAAATTAAACTGAATATTCCATCTTTGCACTTGTCATTTAGCTTTAGTTCGATTCTTCTACTTCAAACCGTAAAATTGCGTTCTAAGAAGTTGTATTGAAAAATCTTGATAGTTTTTGCTTAATGTGCTTAGAAATGTACGCATGGTAAAGAAAAATGAGCCATAGTCCACGCATAAAATTTTATATCCTCTTTAAATGGAAAACAAAATAATTAAAGCTAATTGACTTTGAAGACTAATTGCACAATATTTTTGCCAAAAGAATTATATAGAGTTGTGGTTTTGTTTATTATAAAGCATAAAACTGACTAAGCTTAACAGAAATGAAAGTTATATCCAAAAAATATGCTTCTGGCCTTAAAGAAGTTGAATTTAATTTATTATGCTTCGAATAAGTCACAATTTAAGCAAAAAATACTTGGAAGAATGTAAGAAGAAATTTGGAAGTAACTAGATATATATAGGATGTACAAATAACATCATACGAAATTGATTGAGAAAACTTATGAGGCTTTAAGATATTTTCGACGGAGATTATTAAACGATCTAAACAATTTATTTCAGGAGATGGACAATCAAAAGAAATAAACAAAACTCCTTTCTTGAAAAAATATACAAGAATAATTTTTTTAATCAGGCAACTGGTGAAACAGGTACTTTAACTGATAAATCAGTTCTCATACACGCTTCTTTTGACTATTCTACAAAAAATTGAGGTGCTGTATTACAATATATGTAAACAAGCAAGCTAAAATTATATTATTTAAACAAGGATAAAATTCTTTGACTATAATTATTTAAAAAATATATATTAGTATGTTTTAAATAATTATTTAAAATATAAAGTAAAGCATTCATGCAAAAGCCTGCTGTGGGTTCCTAGGTCATGAAGGTTAAGGCAGTACAATTACGTGACCAACAACAAGGTTGTCTCAATATGGTTAGTACTGCTCACATTTGCATACCCGAGAAGATGGTACCCATTGATTTGGAGGTGGGTAGGACTTCAGGCTGCCACTAGAGATTGAACCCCCAATTATTCGCAATGACAGTTCAGTGCCTTAACCACTGAGCCATCATGGCTCTATTTAAAACATAAATGTCCTAAAATTTATTGCTTAAAGAGTTTCAAAATTTCATTTTTTAGTGTTAACTTTAGATAATAAGCATGATAGCCCCAAAGAATATCTTGCAATGAAATAGCATGACATATTTAGCAACACACGTGAAAGAATTTGAATTCATATGGCTAAATTGTTATGCATAGTTAAAATACATCAGTTTGCAGAAGACTCCCCCATGCAGGGGCGGATTAAGCGTACGTGGGGCCCTAGGACATTCATATTTTTGGGGCCCTTAGATTAAATTTTTTTCTTGTATATTTTTTATTTATTCAAATATAAAAGTATTTATATATCTTTTCATTTAAGAAAGCATATTTAGAATAAAAATAAATAATAATAAATTCGATTTTACTTTATTTTGTTAAATTAGATCTAAAAAAATTATCGTATTTTATTAATATGTATTTGAAATTGATATTTTTTTAAAAAAATCATTGTTTTTTTTAATTTTTTTAAAATTTATTTTCAAATTTTTTTTTAAGGGGGGCCCTAATAATTGGGGGCCCAGGCCATGGCCTAGTCAGGCGTAATAAGTAATCTGCCCTTCCCCCATGTTAAAGTAATTGAACTTCAATGACGATCAAGATTCTACTTTTTAAGGTAAATTGTGAGGTCGATATTAAATACCTATTTTCTTCATTGAAGAATTTTACTGGAATAATAAGAACAATGATATTCGATTTGGTGTCGCTTAGAAGATCCACAAAAGAATATGAGCAACGAACTGTTATTTAAAAACACGTTGCGCAACTGATTAATTGTTGATGTTCATGCAAAAGTTTTTCGTTTGGACAATAGAAAAGACATATTTTTTTTAAATTATTTCTCACCACTTGTCGCTTAACAGACACTTTAAAAATTTAGAACTTGAAAAAAATATTTGTATTCACCTAATTTTGTGATTTAGAATTTTATAGATTCTGTAACACGTAAAATAACTTCATTGGTAAAAATAAAACATATTGTGGAAGAAGTTAAAATCGTTCTTGCGGCTTTTTTTGATAAGAACAGCCACGAAATTTCCGTATAAAAATTAACGTTTTCTTAAAAGTAAAAAATGATAGCATTTTTTAATGCAAATATGTTGCATTTCATGAATAAAAATTGAATTCGTATTAACGTTTGCAATAACCGTGATTCACTGTAAAAATCGAATTAAACATAAATAAAACTATGCATAAAACCAGCATGAGTTTTCGCAATTATCTGCGAGGCATTATGTAATTCAACCTTATATCATATGAAATTTATATATAAAATCCCCATGAGCTTTAAAAATCACTTGTAATGCATTATAAAATGGTATCTTTTATTATAAAAAAATATGTATAAAATCCGCATGAACTTTTGCAATCACCTGTGATACATTTTAAAAATCGACAAATTTTAAAAACTATATATTATATAAAAAACTTATTGAAAAATAAAATAAACGTTTGAACAAATTATTTAACTAAATTTTTTATACCATTTGTTTTAGTAATTAAATTGATTTCGAATGAAGTAAAATAACGTACAAAATCAACACCACGTAAACAAAATTACATCTTTCCTTATAACATGGCGCACATTACATACTGTCATAACATTGTTTTAATTATTTTAGCTAAATCAACTCAACTTGATTACAAAAATTTAATTACAGAATCACATTTATTATTACCTAATCCTATTTGTTCTCATTTCGAAAAATCTTTTTAAGGAATCAAATTGACTAATCTCAGATTTTTAAATAACTATTCAAAACAGTTTTCCTTATTAAAATTATTAACAAATCGTATTAAACAAAATAAAAATTAATTTTTGATATGGAAATTCGTACACATTTGTGCTTCATTGAAATTAATTTCTGATGGATATCGATTTTTTGTAAGCAAACAACTTTAATTCATTTGAATTATTAGTAACATTGAGAATGCTGGAAGATATTCTATTTTTACAGATCTTCTTTAGTTCGGATTAAGATGCTCATATACTTTAATTAAAAGAAGTTAATTAACTTTTGCATACTAAATGATGCATCTGATACGGTTATTTATCTTTTTTTTGACGTTATACCGCGTGTCAAGATGAATTTATTTTCCATTTCAAGAAACAGGTTTGGTCTGGAAATTGATTAAGAATCATGTAAATATTTTGATTAAAGTCAGTCTTTTAAAGAGTTTTAACTTTTTCTAGCGTTTTTATTTTAATACACTAAACAAATGTTTTTAGCTTCAAATTAGATTGAATTTTATTTTACACGTTTTTCCTTTCTACGTGATTATTTTTAAAGTTAAGATTGCTTTTGAATTATAGGAAATATGATCTACCTTTGCTTTTAATATACTGATAAATACATATGATACAGTTATTTCTCAAAAAACCTAGCGCCTCCTGAGATTATATTATGCTTGTTCTCAGCCGTTACCCAATTCCGTTGCCAAGAAATTATTGCAATGCAAGAGTTTTATCAGGAGGATTTATCCGGTGAAATTTTAATGCTGATGGACTAGTTTATCATCAGGGTAAATTTTTCAATGGAAGATTACCACTGTTAGAATTAATAACAATAAGAATTTATACAGTAAACTTTATTACCGATTAACCAAACTAGAGTTAATTTTTGGAAGAAGTTACCCCATAAAATTTATTATCTCAGAAATATGCACACACGAAGGTTTATCAAGGATATTTCATCCAATGGTATTATTTTGCGGTCAGATTATGTTAAAACATAAGTTTCTCTTCAGAAGAATTTGTCTAGTAAAGTTTTGTTACCGTCTGATTGTATAGCATAGAGTTTTTTTTCCAGGAGAATTTTTCTGGAAAAATTGTTTTGATGTTAGATGATGGCCACAAACGAATTAAACATCAGGAACTTTTTTTGGAAAAACTTTGTTACTGATAGATTACGATCACACACCGGTTTATCAGCAAGAGATTTTCTCCAGAGAAATATCTACACCGTTAGATTTAATAATCATTTACCATAAAAGATGATTACCGTTAGATTTAATCATTTACCTTAAAAGTTCGCAGCCAGAATGTTTGTAATGAATCCCAGTTAGAATAAAAATTTAAATCAGTGTTTCCCAACCTTTTTTGTACCATGTCCCACCAAACCATTCTAAAATTCTTATGCCCCCTATGTAACATATACATAATTTTTAATATTAAAAAATCGAATTGTTCACTTAAGAAACTTAGGAAATTGTTAGCGAAACAAAGTAAGTAAATTTTCAGAACATATAATGAAAAACAAAAATTCAAATTCGAAACAATTTTAAATAAAGATTTTTCTATAATAATTTAATATTTTTATTTAGTAAGATTTTTGCCCTTGATGCTTGCTGCACGTAGATTTTATCTTATGTTCCAATTTGGTTAGCTTCAGTCTCAAGTCTCCCCGTTGTGTTATATCCAGACAGTTTCTTTTTTTTACCAATAAAATCATTTGCAGCACTAAATCCACATTCAGCTAAATATGAAGATGGAATCGGTAACAATAGTTTTCTTGCACATTTGATTGAATTTGCGTATTTGTTTTCTGTTTCCTCACAAAGCCATGCAATCACTCCTTTCATATTAAAGTTTTAACTGACTTATCATTTTGCATTTCTGCAAGTTCTTCTTGATATGTTTGATATATCAGACAAATCCACTAACATGGACTGCAACATCCATGTTGGAAAATAAATTTGTTTTAAATCAGAATATCTTTCTGTTAAATCAGCCGATAGAATTTTCAGATGATAGACAATAACAAGTAAAGCGGTATCATTTACTTCACATTTTTAGAGCCAATGAAACTGTTCAAAGTTTTTGTTGTTAATATATTTCTGACATAACTCAATAAGGGTAATGAAGCCAAATATCTTCGCTTTTGCATCAACAAGATTTTTATTTGTTCCTTGAAGTTCCTTATTTAATATATTCAGTTTTTCAAATATATTGGCTAAATAACTCACAAATGCTTTACCATCGACTGTAAACAGATACTTCATTTCAGGTTTGTCGCTTAAAAATCCCTAAGTCACATAATATTTATTGACCGCAATTATTTAAGAATTTGCTTTTTTCTTTCGATTTTGTCACCGAAATCTCGCATTGCATTTAAATGGCCCAGAGAAAAAAGGTTAAAACTCATGTCGAGTCCATTTTTGAATTGCCCCCCTTCACAATCAAATTGCCCCACTGTGGGGCGAGCGCCCCACGTTGGGAAACACTGATTTAAATAGACATTTTTGAAACTGCGAATTCGTAAAAATTTGCATTCCAGAGACTTGTGATACAATTGTAGCTCCAAAACAACTTTTGAATGTCCAAGAAAATTGTATACTAATTTTAAAATTACCACTTTTTATCTAGATGTTGAAAGTGTTATACATACTGTTGTCTGAACATTGCATGGTTTAACAACTCTACATACAACTTTTCAGAACCATATTCTGTTTGTAATGTTTGATTTCTTATTGAGATCGGATAGAGCAGTTATTTGTTGTAAACATTTTTCCAAGTTATTACAGAAAATTTGTTTACTGAAATAGGTAATAAATTATTTTTCAAAAGCGTGTTGTTTTTTATGTATGTTTGTTCACTAATATTTGTGGTAAGAGATACTTTTTAATAAATGTATTCACTATAAATTATATAATTGCATGTTAGAGATGTGAATAAAGATATTTTTTCCATGTTCCCTGTAAGAAAAATGATAGTGTAAGAACTTCACAATTTGTTCTGGTTTTTTGTATGATTATGTACTTAAATTTTCAATGTCATATTTTGATTGGGTTGTATTATTGTGCGCTAGTGTTTGTCGTACATTAATTGCATTGTTGCATTTTTCTATCATTATACGAGTCGCTCAGAAGCCAATGTCAAAAACACAAAAATTGAGAAAATTAATGTTTTTTGATACATTAGTTTTTAAAATTCTTGGTTTATTAATTTAATTAGAAAAGCGTATAGTCTTTTTTTGAGGTGTAAACTCTGCAAAAAAAAACAAGATATGTACAGGATGTGTAAATAAAAACGTAAGTATTCATTGAAATAATGGCAGCATCTTAAAAATTTTAGGACTTATACCTTTTGGCAGCTGAAAAAGATAAGAAAGTTATGTAAAAATAATAAAATAACATTTATTGTCATAAGTTTTATGTTTATTCATCATAACAAACAACAAACATCATCTTCTTCCGAGTTATTTAAATGTAAATCTTGATCTCCACGTGTTGTCCTTAATGTCCTGTAAAAATACTACGAAAAATTCCATATCCCTTTTTTTGGTGAAAAAATACTACCGTAGTATTAAAAATACTACGTCTGGCAACCCTGAGTTACTATGAATTGCTTGTTTTTCAGTGTTACCAACAAATATCGAAAGAAGAAGAAGAATTTAATTTTTATTTCAAAGTTTATGTAAAAAAATTTTGATAAAAGGTGGACTTATTCACAATGGCTTCTGAAATTATTATACAATATATTCAGAAGCTATTAAAAAAAGGGCTGTCTAACCTAGAAAAAAGTAACCAACAAATAAATCCTTTAATAACTAAGAAGATTATTATTTATTTCATCAAAATTTCCAAAAGTCAGAAAATATCAAAAAATGGATTTAACCGCATTGGCTTCTGAGCGGCTCATATATTAAAGAAAAACGGATAAAAACTGATCACTAAAAAGTTTGAAATGCACATTAAAGAGGTTTTCAAAAATTAGTTTAAAAATTATGTCCATCATTTAGAAATAAATAAAAAATAGCATTTTGTTACAATTTTTGTTTCAAAATATTTCATATTTATATATATTGAGCAGTAACGGAAAAGTTTATTTCTTCTAAATTAGTCTAGTTTTCATCAGAAAATACACTACATTGAAAAGTTTTTCTTTCATTTAAAAACGAGAAAATAATTTAATTTTTAATCCTTTAGAAAATATTTTGCTATTTATTTTGGTTTGCATTTATATTCTATAAAAACAAGCTTAATGTATTTAAAATAAGATTTAGTAAAAGACAAAACTAAACTACAGTTTTCAAGTTGTGTACATTTTTTATGTATGTACTCCTAATTTAAATAAAATTCTAAGGCATAATTTTTTATCCATGAATTTCATTTTAAAAAGTTCAATTTAATGTAAAAAGATATGAAGTTCTGAAATAAACTATTTGTTTAAAATAAAAATAAGCATATAATTATAAAAATAAAAGTATTTCATAACA
This sequence comes from Parasteatoda tepidariorum, assembly GCF_982258835.1. NCBI lineage: Eukaryota > Metazoa > Arthropoda > Arachnida > Araneae > Theridiidae > Parasteatoda > Parasteatoda tepidariorum. Next base: position 101,463,616 of record NC_141757.1, read on the forward strand.
ATGTTTTAGTATTTTTGAAGTAAACATTATAAGTTGTATAAAAAGTTATTTGAAAAGAATTTATTTTCCGCGTGCCTAAATGCTTTGAAAATATATAATAAATAACGAGAAATATTGGTTTGCATACATATTGAAAAGAAAGCGGTGAAGATTTATAAAAAACTCACTTATATTCCTTGAAAAGCGGCATTTTTGATTAAAACAAAATTAATGAGTTTAAATGGAGAAAAAGAAACTATTTTTTTTATTTAATTAATTTTTGTATTTTAGTATTTTTTTACTTTTAGAATTCTTTAAAATCCATGAATTTTGAGAAAATATTAAATAGAGAAAGAAAAGATTTTCTTTTCTGCATAGATTTATTCTTGAAAAATTAATTTGTTATGAATATTTATATATTTTGCTTAAACATTATAAATGAAAGTAGAGATTTAATTTTGCAAATTGTTGTTATTGTTTAAATGAACACACTATGTTAAATAAGCAGAATGTTGGAAGACAAAATATACATCTTTTAATTACAAAGTGCTTGTGTTTGACGAGAAAGAACAAATGAAACGTTTTTTATTTTAGCTAAATTATTATCGTAGCCATTATTTTCGCCAATTTTTGGCATTCAAGTTGCTGTTCTTAAGAGTTTGAGAGTATTTTTCGAAACTTTTTTATAATGCAAAAGAGACAGACACAGTTTTGAGTGCCATAAATTCTAAGCAAAACTTTTATTTCAAATCATATATATTTTGTGTGGACTTTGAAGCAGACAAATAGTTTAAATTATAAAAAAAAACTCTGTAAACTCTTTCAAAAATAATCTATTTGGCAAGATCATGCCTTTTAGACAAATATTATTAAAATAAATGAGAAGTATGTTTATATGACATTTTTGTATGTTTTTATGACAATAAACAATGGAAATAATACATATAAGATGAATGTTTAGTAAAATAATGAAGAGTATGAAATTATTAAGGGTATGAAATAATGAAGGGTATGAAATAATGAAGTTTGTATGACGTCTATATAAATAAAGCAGAAAGTTTACATGAGTGTGTGTTAATATCTTATGTAAATTCGAAATTCTAAATCAAATTTTGAGTATATAAGTTCAAAGGCAATGGTGAACTTCTCTATAACTGTTGACTTACTCCTTCTTATCATCTTTTCACCGCAAAATCTCAAAGAAAGATTTATCCATCAAAGAATTAACGAAATAATTATCCATAGGTTTTGATATATATTTTATAATAAGAGTCATTTGCTAGTTTGGAGCTCTAATCAATAAAAAAAAATTGAAGTATCACACTTTATTATGAATTATTATCTTTGATTTCCCATGTTAATTTATCACAAGTAAACTCATCGCTAATAATTTCGAAAATTGTCACCGAATTTGCTGTCCCCGTCACACGTTTTTCTTACATTGATATTCTTTTATAGCGTGTTTTATAAACTTAACTAGTAGAAATTCGACTAGAAATGATGGAATAAAATTGAAATTATTTATTTATCCATAGAAAAATAGTGGTAAATTCCAATTATCATATTTTAAGTGAGACTATATGTATGGATAATCTTTTTTTAAAGTTATAATTCTAATTCAGACTATGATAAATTTAATAGTATGAAGCTTAACCAGAATATACAACAATAAATAAATAAAAAGTTGTATATTAGGTGCCATGAATGTGCAGGATGGCGATAATATGGTACTCGGTGATATGCGTTGGAGATATGCGTTTCAGTGAGATGTAAGAATCTATTACCAAAGCACCTATATTATGCAACTTGATATAATATGTTCTCATTACCAAAGTACTTATAACGGCAATACCAGAAATATTTAATGACGCATTTAATTAAGCATTATTGGTGTCAATAATAGTCTGGCGATTTTTATGGCTCTCGAAATAAGTACCGATATTAGTTTGTTCTATAAGTCTGATCTTAAAGTATTTGTATTTATTTTTAGCTATTTTCGAGAATTAAAATTAAGTAATTTTGGTAACTGGCACAAATCGAAATAATAAAAATAGTGCATGGAGTCCCTCCGCGCGGAAGAAGTTAAACTTCGTAACCTGCGACGTTAATTGTAGAAGAATCAGCAGTTGTAGAAGGATCACTAGTTCTATTCAACGACTCTTCTTCCTGCTCCGCTCGCTTCCGTGCTCTGTAATAACGGTAATATTGTGCATTTTTCATAATGTAATTTCAGAAGAGAAGACATAACAATCAATTGATATTCACAAGAGACGTACCTTGACATAACCTTAAATCCGTCGTATTGTCTGTGGGATTGTTTTCACTCATTTTTTACAATTGTTATCCACTAAATTTGAAAATCAAAAATACTATCCTATGAAATTGTATGTGTATTAAATCAAACTAAAAAAATATTTATATTAAAACAATACTTTTATGACTTTTATTATTTTTATGCTAGTGAGAACCAAAACAATATGGAAATGAATGAGGGAAAACTGGACCTTACAAGTGATTTCCCGGCCAATAAAAATGTAGCGTTAAATGTTTAACGCAACCTTGTTGGAAGTCGCATAAGAAGTATAACTTCAAAAAAGCTAGTATTAAAATGCTAAATTAATGGTGAAAAGGTTGTGTAAAGGTATTATGTTAATTCGCGTATATAAACCGTAAGAAATAGCCGTATTGTTATTGAAGCTAGTGATGCTTAATTAATTTTGGTAATAAGTATAAATTGAAATGAGGAAATAAGTTTTGAACTAAAATGCTAAATTAATGGAGAGATGGTACTTCTTCTAGAAAAACCATAAGAAATCTCAAAATTATTATTGACGCCAATGATGCTTAATTAATATAAGTAATGGGCACTACTGCTTTTATGTTAATCAAAGTTTTTCAATCAGTACTAAATATACTAATTTTGATACTATAGTACCACGGGGGGAACAGGTTGTCTTGGCCCCCCGAAAGGGCGGAAAAAGGAAAAAAAGGTTGATTATGGTAATATTTAACTATCAGGAGTTGATCTCGTGCAATTGCATTGCCTTAAATGATACTGAATATAATTATCTCTATTTTAAAGGGATGGAGCTCTAAAAACATGATTTGCTTAATCAGATAGCATAAATTCACCTGGAAGGGCAACAAATGATAAGAAAATATGAATTGTTTTAGCTCAATTAATTGTGTCAGTTAATTGTTTTAATGTCGGTCAGTTTTATGCATGATTTCGTAGTGTTGAATAATAATGATTTATTGGTCATTTACTTCTTTTCACCCCTTATAAAGAACGAGTATTAAGCTAGTATAAAATTATAAAAAAACAATGAAGCGCTGAAGTGAACATTCAAATATTAGATTTCAAATTATTTTTTCTTCACAAAACTGTGGTTTTTCTTCATATTGACATTTTTGCGCCATTACCGCAAATTACCACAGAGCGCGATGGCTACAGATGGGCAAAAATTATTCTCACAATGATTAGACTATTAGAAATACGAAACTGTTGCAAAAGAGGGATATTTTTTTCAAAAAAAAGTTATTCATATCATGAAAAGACTTCAAAGAGCAACCTTAAATACTAGTTACATATAATTATGGCTAATTTATTTATATATTTCGTTTACGTGGTACTATGAATCGAGCTGTATTTTATAGACTCCGATGTCAACATTTAAAGTTCTTTTTTTGACTACAGGTATGGAATCGGGCTCTTTGCCTTGGCGATAATATTTCTCCATTTTTTCTGAAATCTTATGGTTTATGGTTTCCATTATATTACTTACTATCTTTGCAATCTATTTCGAGTAAGCAAAGCTCGTCAAGTAACAATTCCAATTCCCTTAAGTGGCACTTTCTATATTTTTTCACAAAGATACTTTTACAAAGATTGCATATATTTCACTATATATTTCTTACTTTACACAAAGACAAGAGCGAAGTCACGAAGAATGTAAACAAATTAACAATGCATCGAAGTTGCCAGGTTCACAAAACAAAAATATATCATGGCTGCAATATTTTACATAAATAATAAATCAAGTTAAGTAAAAGGAAGTAGACGAGAAAGAATTATATTATATAATATCTCTAATTATATAATATTTATAATTATATAATTAATATTCTAACTTATGAGGGAAACTTAGCTAGACTTTAACACGACCATCTTGTTGATTTCTCGAGTTGCAAGTACTGTAAGGTATAAAAATATCACCCATTATTACTGATGAAAGTTAGACAACGACAAGAAAATTTTTCATCAATGTATAGTTCGCTTAAAGGTGATTAAAGAGTATTCCTGACATTTAGTGAAAAAAATGTTATGTGACTTAAATTGTTTGGAAAACGACTAAAGGCCTGGTTTCTTAGGACAGGACGCCGTCAGCTGGAAATCAGCGCTAACCTCTGATTGGTCCATTTGTGAGTTTGATAGTATACGTCATCGAACGCTCATCTGGAACTACAATTGCCGTCCAACTCAACTGCAGTTGGATTACAACGTGTCGTTAACCACAGAAGCAATGGCGGACAACATCCAGCAGCACATTGAAATCAGCCAAGATTTTGATTTTGACATTAAACATAGCTTCTTATTAAACATAGCACTCCTTATTTAACTCAGCTATAATGTGTTTTTTCTTGAACAAAGTCAATATTTGTTCTCTGAAACACTGGTCGACAATAACAAAATCAATACAAATTCAAAATAAATATTTGTTTACGTTATTAACGCATGCGCAATGAGAGATAATGTCTGCGTTGTACCGACTGCGTACGCTGAGCTAACAAAAAAGTATTTTTATGGCGTCAGCTCTACGTCAACTTTCCGCTGACGCCCAGATAAGGCGCTAGTTCTAATAAACCAGGCCTTGAGCTAACAAACCAGTATTTTGCTGGCGTCAGCGGGACGTTGACGTCCCGCTGACGCTCAGATAAGGCGCTTGTCCTAAGAAACCAGACCTTATCTCAGCAAAGCCTGCGGCGTAACCACCTCTACAAATATTAAATACCAAATCACTAGTTTATATAAGACATATTAACTTGATTCTATCAGGAGGTACCTTTTGATAAAAGAAGGTTGACATAGTCGATAATAAAAATCCCCACATTGGTGACCTGCGGACGTGATAAGAACTTGCCAATATTGATGGATGATCCACATTAAACATTTGATTTGCTTAAAAATATACTGCTGAAAAATCTGGTGAAGAAACTAAAGTCTCCCGGTCAATAAATAATATTGAAGAAAGAAAAAAAAATGAGCCAAATGCTATAAGCAAAAATAAGAAGAAAAAAAAGAGCGAAATGTTGTAAAACATGAAGAAAATATATAATGAGCAAAATTTATATAAATATATAAACAGCATGAATCAACTAGTGGTAATCGTTTATCGAATTCTATCACAGATAAAATTCTGGAAGGGGATTAATGTGGCGTAACTACCACTACAAATATTAAATACCAAATCACTAGTATATATAAAACATGTTAACTTGATTCTATCAAGAGGTACCTTTTGATAGAAGAAGGCTGACATAGTCGATAATAAAAATCCCCACAAGCCTAAGTCAAACTTATAAATTTTTTAAAATTAATAAATATCATGAAATTACAGTTATTTCTTTAGTTTTTGCAATTTACTATTTTTCCAAGCTCATTTAAATGGGATTAACTCGGCAGCGAGCGAATCAAGTTTGGTTCGCTGAGCAAACCATATAAGATTGAGAAGTATTCTTCAGTACAAGACGAGCGTTACCGAGTATTGGCGGAGGCCTCTAATTTCTACATATAACTCATTCGCAAAATAATTGTTTTAAAGGGGTATTTCAACATTTTAGTTTATATTTTAATTTTAATTACCCTTTATGATTTGCTCCCTTTTAAAGAATTCAATTGTTTGTTTTTAAATGCATATACGAATCACAATTTGTTTCCAAAACTGCTTACCATTTCAGAACATCGACAAAAATGAAACAATGAAATAATCAAAAGGATCAAATAATGCATTGTTTTAAACAATGGGAATAAAAATTGTTTTAGATTAAATGTCAACTACTATAAGATTTGCTTTGAAATTTTGCAAGACTGAACAAATAGAAATTTAATTTATTAAACACACTCTCGATATTTAACTAATATATTTAAAATTTCGAAAACGCCGTCTTTAATTCCGAGGAAGTCAACGAAAAATGAAGTTTTATTAAATTAAAGCTCCCATTTTTACTCGAAGCCGTTGTTTTTTAAAATGTATTCATAATCTCATAAAAGTAAATTTTCAAAAATCAAAATTTCTCTCGAAAGTCTTTTCAGCGAGATATTTCTTTAATGTATAGCAAATTAGCAGTCACAAAGCATAAATTTTAAATATGTTTTATTTTCATTGTATTTTAAAATCAGCTTCATATAAAAATTATTTTAACTTGCGAAGAAATTTTAATTTTCTTTACAGTTATAAAATCGTTGAAAATATGTAAAAACGTATTAAATATATAGTTAAAATTTTCTGTTACAGTAAAAAAGTATACATTAAAAATTAATAATCCCTTTTCAAAATCCTTTCAGCGAATGTTTTTTTAATGTATTGCAAACTAAATGTCAGAAATCATAACTTATAACACTATTTTATTTTTATTGTATATGATAATCAGCTTTTAATCAAACTTATTTTAAAATAATGCCTAATTTACAAAATATTTAAAGAAGTTCATTTGACATGCAGTTAAAATAAGTTGTTTCAGTAAAAATTCAGTTCAGTTCTTATTATAAAATCTTTGAAAATTTTTTGTGTGAAATAGTTCAAATTTGTTTCAAAATATTTGAAATATTCAAAAAAAAAATTCGAAATATTTTCTGAAAATATCTACTTCTACTTTCCACGGCATTATCTTTCAACGGTCATAGTAGGAATGCCCCGAAAATTTGAACCGGGTCAGACGACATGGACAGAACTGGTACCCCTCATTTCAAGCTTACAGAACACAAACATTCAGAATCGACATATTTAACGGGAACCTTTCTGTGTGTATACGCCCGTTTAGGCTAACGATAGAAGTTTTCTTTTAGCGATATTAGGTACAAGTTTGCATTACTCATGGAAGAGGGTTGCCAGAGCCTCCTAGGAGGTTGGACTTCTGCCTGTTGGCCCAACTTTCCAACAGCCTGACCCTAACTGATGCTGATGCGATAGACAGCAGCAGACTACTTTCTACTATCTCTCTGAAGCAGTCCATCCCTGCTCTAAACTGTGATCGAGCCATTTCCACAACTATAGCTAGATTGAGGACTAAACACTTCAAGGGAATGAAAATATCTCCCGATGGCCATCGAAGCTACCGAAGTTGCCCTCACTGCATCGACACCGAACTTTCTCCCGACCATGTCTTTGATTGCCCAGCCATACTGGCGAAGCTCTTCAGGATACATCTGGATCCCCCGCAGCAACTCCTCTATTCCATAGAGATTATTGATGTGGCCAAAACTGTTTTAGATACTTTTAAACAAATTAAATTTTTCTTGCACTATTAGACAAGACAACAACAACAACAACAGGTTCAAGTTTTTTCTTAGACAAATTAGCTACCGAGATATTAGATAAACACAATGGTTTTATCAGAGCTGAAAGCGTTTGCCTCACAATGAGGTGGCCCAGGTTTGAAACCCAGAGGTGGCAGGAAAATAAGAATTCTGCTCCCGGCTCACACCGACTACAGTGCTTACATAAAATATCCTCAGTTGTAGACAGTTCATGAGTTAGAATTCCTTTACCGTAAGGCTAACCGAGGGATGTGTTCGTGGTTTTTCTCGCCATGTAACGCAAATGAGGGTTAGCTTTATTAAAAATTTCTCCAAGAAGGTTAGTTTGAGTGAATGCTTGATTCAGAAGCTCTTCAGTATTCTGGATTGGGTTCAAAATTTCAAGGCTATGAAGATGAACGTTTATAATCGTAAATTTAGAATTCGGTCAGCTGTTCAACACTGGTTATAAAATTAAATAAATATAAATAATTTTATCAGAAGGAGAACCTTTTGTTATTGTAAAATTTAAATATGCTTTAATAATAGAATATATTGTCTTAATATAGGACGGATTTAAAATAAATAAATAAATAAAATAGTACATTTCAATTTTCTGAAAACACTTAGATGTCTTTTTATTTCCCAGGAACTCTACAAAACCAGATAAATAATTTTTTCATTTTAAAATATCTTCTAAAAAACGAACTTTCACTCATCCTCAAAAAAATTGTTAAGATAGCAATAAGAATAAATTTTTGCAAAATATTCGAAAACTTAGAATCTCGATGGAACATTTCTTTTTCTTCAAATCCCCGGGGGCTACATTTCAATCTATATTTCTCTGAGATTTGTGTTGGCAGCGTTGAAAACAAACAAAAAAATAGCGAAATACAAACAGAGTCCTAAATCTTAAAATGGTATCTTTTGCAAAAAGATCGAATAGAACGAATATAATTCTAAATTGTATATTCTCAAAATAGAAAATACGACGTTATAGAGTGAAGAGGAATAAAACGAAACCTCTGTGTAAAGCCTTTCAAAATTGCAAAACAAAAGGCCGAATATTCAGATAGAATAAATAGATCATTCTCAAATATGTGCTTTGTATAGATTCCATAACTGAATTATTGCATTGAAACTTCAAAAATTGTTTTGAAACTTTTGTTTATATATTTTCTACATAAATATATATATAGATATATTTTCTTTTGGTCTACGTCGATGGACCGAGATTTCGCTTTATCAAAATAAATGCTATTATTATTTTGAAAATATATACTTTCTCTGTATTTATTTTCTTATAAAAATATGGGAATATTTGTTGTTTAATGTTTTTCGTAAGTAACAATAATTGATGTTAATTGATATTATGGTTTTTTAAAAAAAACATGTTTTTTTACACCGATAAGCGTAAAGTATGGTGTAATTTTCTATACGCGTAAAAATAAGATAAAGAAATGACCATACCGCGTATGCTCACTAGACAGATCAATCACATAGTACGAATCATTTTTCTAGTGTGAAGATCCACATTTATTTAGCTGTCAGTAGCATAAAATCAATAAAAATTATAAAGGTATTTCTTACTTGTAAAATATTTCAGTTTAATAAAAACCTATCACTAAAAAGGGAACACCTTTCATAACTTTAAACTAATAATTCTATTTTCATGTGATAGGAAACAATTTTAATGGTTTGAGGACTGAGCATTAAATTTTTTAATTAATTTATGCAGATGATATTTTAAGGTATACAAAAAGTACTTTTTGTCTGTAAATATCCCTTTTTTCTGGATTCAAATTCTTGAATTTCAAAAATATGGGGACTAGCACTGATCGAAAGTTTGAATCTCTTATTGTAAATTTCAAGTTTTGAGCACTACATCATCTCAAATAAGTTTTATTTAAAAACTTATTTATTTAGAGCTACTCGACCAATTTTACTCAAATTTCGGATTTTTTAATTCCAAACTACGTACAATAAATTGGTTCAAAAATTTGTATTTTTAACAATATTTTCGACTGCCATTATGTTACAAAAAATGTTTTTTACATGGATAATTTTTAGATAAATATGTTGTATGATTATGTGCTATTTTTTTTATTTATTCGACTCATTTGGTCTGGAGATATGGAGAAATATGCAAAACGTGAAATTAACGTTATGATGGCCATTCTTTCGATCGCTTTATATATTTTCCTCAGAACGCAGCTACTATTTCTCAATTATGAGGATCAAGAATTCGAATCCATCAAAAAAAGATATATTTATTCAGAGAAAGTACGTTTTCGTGTCTGATTTGTAATATAAAATAACGTCTGCACTAATTGATTGGCATATTTAAGATTTGGCCTTTGAACCATTGAGTCCTAGTGTGTGAAAATTTTATCAATAGATCAAAAGTTATTCAGGTTGTTCACTTTGCTGGCTTGCTTTACATTGATTCAGAAACATGATATTGAAAGCATAAACAGTACTGGTTCACCATTTACATGCATGCCGTATTTGTTATTCTTACCAGAAATTCGGGGAGCGTATATATATCTTTCCGCGAACAACCAGCCTTTGTACGTCATATACTTGTACGCAAACTGTCATTTGAAACGTGGTGAATCATTTATCCTATACCTGTACTGTTCTAGAATATTAAAAAGTAATGGATTTCTAATAATTAATAAGGTCAAGTAAAATACTTAATTAAAATTTTCTCGGTCTTTTATGTAAAGTTTGATTAAATGTCATAGGTGATGATTTGCTGAAATGATCTGTTGAGTATCTCTCGTAAATTTATCGTTCAGAAAGATAAAAGAAATTTTTTTACAACACTTGGAAATTTATTTTTTGCATTTTTAAATCGAACTTAACCACATTAACAGTATTGAAAAAGAGTTACAAAACAATAAGCTTAGTTTAGTCCTTTTTTTCAGAAATGTATTTGCATTTTTTCTTTTATGGGAAACTTAATTATAAATTCGAAAGGAGATTCTTAAAATAAACTACATATCTATTGCTTAGAATAATATTTATTTACTGAGAATTTTTCTAACAAACATAAAAAAATACATTCACTGATTAAAAAACTAATTAAAAAGTAATATATTTATTACTTCATGCATATCTTCATTCTTTTATTAATTCATTACATTCAATTTTCTCATTGTTTGCAGCGTGGATGCAAAAATCAATTAAATTTCAACAATCTCTTAGACTCTTTTTTTTGTCCACAAAATGCGAATTTTATAAACGAATTAGTTAAACTAAATAAAACTTTTAATTTTGAGAACAAAAGACATACTTCCATTTATTCGATTGAACAATCAAAATATTTCGTAAATATAAACAGAAAAAAAATGTGCTTTTCGTGGGATAATAAAAAATACTTTAATTAGTTTCTAAGACTTCACGATGCGCTATAGCACATTTTTCATAAACACGACATTAAAAAATAATAAATAATCTCTCTCTCTTTTTTTCATTAGAGAATGGATTTATTGGAAAACTCTGTCAACAAAGTAAAGCGGCGCTTATAAGAAAGACAAATACGCGCTATCAGAAGGATTCCTGAAATTAACGACCGTTATTAAATTCGAGAACTAATGGTATTGGAAGCAGATGTCGAGAGGAAATTATTATTATAAACAGTGACTGTAGATTTTGTGAGTAAATGAAAACCCTGAGTTTAGATGACGCTCCATATTTGACCACAGTTTGTTTGTAAATCACTCCAAGAAACAAAAATGGCAGTAAAAGAAGGTTTAAAGATTAATGTTCCAAATTCTTAAAAGTTGAACATTAAGGTTTTTGTAGCAAAAACCTTATTGCTTAATTATCATTCATTTTTCGTACCTATTTTTTATTGTCCATTTCTTGGCTCCAGATTTCTTATTGCTTAAGGAAAAACATAATTTTCCAGTATAATCTGAAGGCTTTGCATCCGATTTTAGTTGCTTAAAGACGATCATAATTTCTGCATTAAAAAAAAACTAAGGATTTTGCATCAGTTTTTTTATTGTTTAAAGAAAATCAAGCGTTTTGCAGCAAAAACTGAAGATTTTGCATTTGTTTATTTATTGCTTGTTGAAGATCATATTGTTTGTGGTAAAAACTGTAAGAATTATGTATCTTTTTATTTATTGATTTAACTCCTTTCTTCTCGCTACCGACAAATGATGTTCCGTCCTCTATTTCTTGTACCCGTGATACTTTCATGCCAAAGAGAATGTGTAGAATGTGTATTCAAAAGTAATGTGCCAAAGAGACTGTCCAAAATCATGTTTGTTTTTCAATCAATACACCAGATACTAGTCTATTGTTAATGTATTTAGAGATAGTTTATTTTAAACTCGATGTTAGCGCTCATCAAATATGTTAGCTGAAATTTATCTCAAAATTTAAAAAGAATATTTATATTGTACAAACACTTAGCTTCATATAATTTTCTAAAATTAAAAATAGGCACTTTTATGACAGTTATCTTCAAAATTATTTATGTTTCAAAATTATGCATTAAGGGTTCAAAGAAAATTGCAGTTTTTGCAACAAAAACCGAAGATTTTGAGTATGTTTATTTATTGCTTAGAGAAAATCATAATATTTTTAGCAATAAAGATTTTGCAATTGATTCTTTATTAATCAAAAATGATTAATTTTTTTCTGTAGAAACTGAATATCTTTCATCCGTTTATATTGTTGTTTCTAATCCTGAATGGTGTAGCTACACCATCTCCATAAAGTCAAAAATCTCTAAAAAGTCCCAAAACAAATACGGATCCCTTAAAATATCGGGAACACGGGAACACTAAAACCTAAGCATTTGACAATATGGATGGGGGAGGACCTATGACACTCCGGATGAGTCCCTCCCCCGTTGAAATTTAAGGGATTTGATTTATCCACTCAGAAGGCATGAGAGAGCTGTCTGCCTTTTCTTCGATGACACTTCCAGAAAGACACCATCGATGTCTTTTTCCAAAGTACCAAGCATGATTAGGTGCATTTAGTTCAATCCTTTTGATTGAGGAGGTTTCTGTGAAAGTTAAATTGGTATTGCCATGCAGGATGTCAGCAGAGGTATTGTTGTCCAGACTATCGGCAATTTCATTACTGATCAAACCCACATGGGAAGGGACCCATTGAAAGTATGTAGAGTGCCTATTTCAGAAAACCGAACCACAAGTATCTAAAATATTGAGACTTGTCATATCCCCTACAGTCATACATTGAGAGAGATACTGTACAGAGACACGACTGTCCGATAAAATCCAAATGTCCACAACATAGTGAAGTCTCATATAAATTGTCACAAGTTCAGAGCTAAAGACTGAGTGAACGACAAAATTTCTGATTCCAAGGTCAATTGTATCATTTAGTGTATCAATAATATTCATGCCACTTCCAGAAACACCATCGTCTCCCCTGCTTCCATCATTGCACACTTTCAGTGTGGTAATCGGAATGCTTTGTATTGCTTGGAGTGCTATTTGTCTAGTAAATCAATCCCTTTACAAACCTTGTCCAGGAGTTCAGTTTGGAGATGTATTCGTTATAGGGCAGATTTGAAACATGCAACGGGCTTTAAGGAATAGGGTTCCACAGCATCCGAAAAAAGTCCCATCTCTCTTGCCAAACAAACAGGAATATGCTTCTTTAGACGCTTATTGTTACGCCTAGAGAAAGGCAGAAGTTTTATGCTGTTCATTGTAGCAATATTGTTTGTAGTATTATTTAGTAAGGCAGTTGAAAAAAACCCCTAAAAATGTGACTTACTTGGTACTTCCACTAATTTCTTCAATAGTGTCGGCATATGCCTTTTAGTTTTGTGCATGATTTCGTAGTACTGATTAATTGATTTTTTTAATTCACACCGAAGGAAGAACGGGTATTCAGCTAGTAATTTAATAAAATTTGCCTAAGATGTTTGCAACGGTCTTGAGGGATTTGATCCATTTATGTATTACATAATGATGATCTTCTCGGGAGAAAAACACTGATTTTATTTTGACATAGAAAAATGTGCTTTTCCTAATAAATTTCATATTTCAATATAAATAAATTTCAATATTTTCAAAATTATATTTTTTTAAAAAGTACAAATTAGTGTTATCCAAAAAAAGTTAAATTTTATTTCAAACGTTTCTTAGTTTTATTTCAATGACTATTAAATTTTAAAGAAACTTATATTTAAAATTCGATTTCTCAGGAACTATTCAACCAATTTTACTCAATCAATTTTATATTTTGCCATGTAAAAAACATAACTTAAAATGACGTAAAAATTGAACACCTTACAATTCAAATTTTCCCATTGTGGTGGTCCTGAAGGAGTGGATACCACCTCTGAAGAACGCACTAGGTCTGCTCATCGGCAAGACCGATTGTGCAGCTCATTGGAAATGAAGAAAAAAAAAACAATTCGAATTTTCTTTGACTATTATTAAATGAAATAATAAAAAAATAAATATTCATTAAAACTTATTTTTTGGAATGGAATTGTCTTTGGATAAAAGAATTTTATAATCGTGTGCAAAAACTTTTCGATTCCCTTAAATGGATATTCATTTAAATGGCTTGAAAATGGGAAATAAAGGTTGAATTTCTTGAACGAAATTAGTACGCTCTTTTTATAAAAAACAATACGGAAAATATCGAAGTAAATTTACAATTGAACATGATATGATGATAATATGATATGGTTTGGTATTTTGTGTAATTAAATGTTCACAATGAAATGAACAAATGTTCACCATGACGCTATTTACAATAAAACAAGCTCAAACGCTTTATGAGATGTACTCTAAATTATAATTTAAACAAAGGTATATACTGAGAAGTTTCTATCGAAAAGTTAAAGGTATAGACGATAAACAACGAGAAACTGTGGAATGATTAAAAAGAACGATAAAAACAGTTCTTTAAAAAAACCATTTTTCTTTTAGAATAATTGAAAATAAAAGTATTTTCAAAGTAGAATTGTTAATTTATTGATTTCAATGCGATATTTAATAAGACATGTAAATTTCAAAATTTTAAGGACATTCGTGGTTTAAAATGTCTGACGAGTTAAACTGACTTTTTCTATCTGAAAATTGTTTTACAAATGCATAAATTCTACGTGATTGTATTATTTTTCCATTAGTGATTTCAATGTTTTTTAGCTAGATAAATTGTAATCCCAGTGACATAACTAAATTCAAGTATTTATGATAAAACTGTAAAAAAAAATTTTGTTGAAAATTTTGCCCCACAATGCTGTTTAATAGGTAATTTTTGAGATTAATGGGGAATTATAACGTGTTATTTATAAATTATGAAGTAAAAATTGTCGAAAATCATTTTCATTGATTTTTGAATTTGCTGTGATTTAATTTAATTATATTCGAACGTGTTTCACGAAAGTAAAAAAAGCAAATTTGTTTTTGTAACTGTTATAATCTGTTAAAGTCAGATATTTCCCTTATTTTACATTTAAGGAAAATCGCTTTTCGTAGACAGATCATCACCATGACGATTTGATATAACTTGGCAATAAGATTTTATTCATTGGTTTTATTTCACTTTTTTCTTGTTTGATGTGATTTTGTTTTTGTTTTTGTATGCTTTGGGTGCTTGTTTTATTTTTATAAGACATAAAAGTTCATTTTGAAATAAAAGGGAAAAAAATAAAAGCTAATAGTATAATGAAAAGATAGATATTAAAAAAGAACCGTTGTTCCTTTGAAAACAAATAAATTATGTGTAGTAGCATAAAAATAAAGTCGAAATAGGATTCATAATTTCTGATATTTTACATAAACAAATTTAAATACAATGGCGAGTGTAACTTAAGGATTCGTATTCGCTACATATTACACAACTTTGTATTGTTTGCTGAATCTTCTTGTAAAATAAGAATTTTGAAAACTCATTTTAACGAATTGTTTTACACATTACGAATTAATTTAAACTATACTTACAATATGGAAACTTCCACAATTTCGAGCATTATTTTGGTATGATAGTATATTTTAGTATTTAGCACATTTTTGTTATTTTCTTTTTAAAAATATCAATAGAAATTCTAATCTATCTCATGGAATAAAAAAATCATTCTTAATTGTTGAATAAGGAAATGGCTTAATTTAATAAAAAATCAGTTTTCAAAATTTTTACCGGCTTCAAAAATGCAGTTTTTAAGAAGAAAAAACAAACTTGAAGTTAATTTCATGTTCAATGCGTGACTACTATCTTCTATTTTTTAGTTCTTTTTACTATAAATTGACCAGAGTATTATTTTTCTATAAATAATCTACATAAAAACGCTACAATCTCTTTAGAATTACGTACGCATTACCCTATATTTTCAATAAAATCATTAGGAATGAAACTGAAATTCTAAGGAACTAAGTCAAACAAGATACAAAGCAGTTAAAAATGTTATTTTTTTTAAACTCAGTTTCTTTTTCAGATAATGATGTAAGCTATTATAGTAAAAATAATGCATTTATTGGATTTTCCGAACACTGATTGACGGACAATGAAAAACACAGCTTAACGACTTCAGCGAACAAATTCGACAAATCAATTGAAAATTTTCTCAACAAAAACGACTCATCACTAGCTAACCCAATAACCTAGACATGTACTCAACAATAATAAACTGAATTACAAAACGATAATATCCGATTGCAACAACAGACAACAACGTGTACTAGAAGTAAGAAAAAAGAGAACCAGAAACGAGAAGCGATTAATGATGAAAGATTCTAGAATTATTTCTTCTTCGAATTTCTTTTTACTTCTGTTCTAAAGGAGGACGCCAGTCGCCAAAGTTGCTCAAGTATCTTCTCTTTACTCCACAGGGTTTTACCCCCTTTTAACTCAATTTACTAGGACCTAATAGGATTACGTTTCCTGGAGACTTTTCTTAACTCATGGCGAAAACCGGACCCCCTTTCAAGAAGGAAAGCTTGCTCTTTTTGGTTCTAGAATATAGCTTGTGACTAACTACCCATAAACTCATAGATAGCAGAATCGTCTTTTGTAGTCACAAAAGAACCGCAGGGTTGGTGCAGCATCAGCCTCTTCAACATTTTAATGAAAACGAAGCTGCGTTGGTTGGCAAAGGAAAACGATATTTAGGAGAATAGATTTGAATTCCGTTTAGACTGAAGACCGGCATTGTTCTCGTCTGCAGTGCATAAAGTAGAAATTTCTTACTCTTTTTTTTCATATCGTTTGCTTTTCTGAAATAATTTTTTGCATTCTTTTTTATAATGGAACTTTGAATCAGTGCGACGTGGGTGGCATCATGCTCAAAAATTTGCATTTTTTTTCTTTTCGTAGAACTTTAAGTAAAAATTCTAAGAGAAATTGAAGTCGGATTTAGAAGTAATAGATACATGATGTTTTGTTAAGAGAATCGTTTCTGTATAAAACAATTTTGAATGCTGTTATTTGCTTATCGCAAAACTTATGTCACTAATTTTCTTCACAAACGAATATTGAATAAAATATTTTATTTATATCACCATTGTCTATGTTATGATACTATTTTCTTTATTTTGGGCATAAATGAATGGCACTTAATGTGTTGCTTGAATCTGACTCATCATTACACAATTGGGTACTTGCACTTCAAGAAGAAAAAGACCTCTCATATCCACACATGTGATCTATGAGGTCAGCGTCAACTAATCTTTATCAGCAAAATGGCGTATTTAAGTTGAGTAAAGTTTCTCTACATAAGTTGGAATTTTAATTAACGATAAGTTGAAATTTTAAGTAACGATAAATACAGAGACGTATTGTACAACGATTTAATTGAAATGTAATTCTTTCCCGTCTACTTCGTTTACTTAACTTAGATTTATTATTTGTTAATGTATTTTATTGTAATCGCGATATATTTTTGTTTTGTGCACTTGGTAACTTCGATGCATAATTAGTTTGTTTATGTTCCACATGTCATTCGTGACTAACTTTGTGTTAAGTCTCTGTGAAGATATATAGTGAAAGAATTGAAAACTTTGAGAAAGACTCTTTGTGAAAGAATTAAGAATTTGTCTCTTAAGAGAAGTGACACTTGACGGGTTTGGCTTACTCGAAATAGAATGGAAAGAACGGTTGCTAACGTAAATCAATTTCACGTTCAACAACCAATCAGGATAGAGATACCCATACTACGTCACTTACAGGTATCCCATTTTATAAGTTTCTTTTCATCTTAGCCGCAATAAAGGTCTCCAGTAGGTTAATGAAGGGAAAGATTAGTTCATATTGTAAATTTGAAGAGAAGAAATTTTACAATTAATGCAGCTATCTACTCTATATATTTACTATTTTACCATTAATGCCTCCGATAAATTAATGCCGCTCTCATATTTCTGTTTACTTCTGTTTAGTCACTGTTGTTAAGGTTGTATTAATAATTTTAATGTTAGGATATTTTTTTTCATTCCACTACATATTATTGAATCAAGATAGAATTGTGGGGACTTTTGTCTAGTAAAACTAATAATACGTATGCATGAAATAATTCTGCAATCTATTCTTTTATAACATAGATAAATCGTTAATGAGTAGTTAAGGTTATTACCGCAGCGATGTGCTGCAAACGTTAGGTCGGGAAACGTTATGCCCTTTTGCCACGATTTAAAAAATGAAAAAATGATGCAGACGAGTTTCATGCGCTAGGATTAGAGTGGAAACAATTTGTGACTTTAAGCAATAAAAATGTAAAATTTTTAGGAATAAAAAAATTCTTCAATATTTTTGCTTTCTTACACAAATTTTGTTTGACATGTTTTTAAAGTTTAATTGGAATAGAGAAATTCATATTTCAGTTTCAAATAAAACTTAATCAGAGGAGATGTAAAATTTGAGAACATTGAAAATTATTTTATTCTTTTTAATATTAATCATTAATGAACTTTTAAAAATTTCCAATGGAACTTATTCTTTTCTATTTGAACACTAAATGGGGAAAACATTCTGGTAAAATTACAGTACTGAATGGTAATAATGTCTCTGGTAATAAAAGCCATAATTCCGGTTAATAAAACCAAAATATATGGTATTGAAACCATTCATTAATTGGTTATTTTATACTGGTTTACCAAAAGTTTTTGTTTTCAAAATTGATAGTTCTTAATACTACACATTTAGTAAGGAATACAAAACTGAAAAGTAAATTTAACCGAATAAGTGGTTTTTATCCCATACTTTAAGATATCGTAATAAAATTAAAAAAATTTACCACATATTATAAAACTATAATTTATAATTAATTTTACCAAAATCATTATTATTGCACATTGGCAGAAATTACCGAGCTTCTTGGTGTTCCCAGAAACGTGGTAAATGTCATAATATTCTGGTAATTTTGACCATACTTTTTTTCTCATTGTAGTTACAGCGATAGAAAGCAGCAATTATAGAAGAACATTAATAAAATAAGTAAAATAAAAAAATACAAAAAGAGTATTTGATCTGTTTTTCATTCATGATTAAAAACAACTATCTTTAGATCACATATATTGTAATTAAAAGATAAGACTCAATGCCTTTTCACTGATTTTGAATTATACATAATGAAGATTCAAGCGAAAAATTTACTATTAAGCTTATATTTCAAAAATGTAAATATTAATTTATCAAATATAAATATATGATTATATGCAATCTTGATTTTTTTAACAATATGTCAATGCAATAATATGTTATCAAAGTAACGTGACAAAATAATACGTTTACTCTTTAATCATGAAAAATGTAAGAATCCAAGAATTAGAGACTAGTCTTCAAATTATTTTTCTTTTTTCAGTGTTTAAAAATAAAGATTAAAAGTTCATTATAATCGAAGCAATATTTTTCAAATAAGTGCGAAATCATAATATTCGTACAAATAAAAATTTCATAATATCTAAAAATATGCCTTTTTATTCCTGATTAGACTATTTATACCAGTTTCATGTATGTGATAGCTTTAAAATTGATAAATTAAGCGAGCAAGAATGAGTTGAATAGATTTTGACACACTTTTTAAATTTGAAATACATTTTTTCAACCCAAAACACAATTAATTTTAAGTATTCTGAGATCCGAGGAACTTAATATTCCAATAGGATAACATAACATCCCAATGTTATGACATTTCAAAATATTATATTCCAATGTATCTATTGTATATTCTAATATGTACTTTGTTTTACTTGAAATATGAAAACAGGAGAATAAATATAGTACAACGTACCATCTCTATGGTGTGTAATCTAAATGCATGGCACATAGGATAATAGGACAGTATCTCATGCCAATGATATGCATGGCGATGCAATATCATCTGAAAATATGACATTCTAATAAGTCATGATGACATATTTATGACCCTATTGCTTGATCTCATTGGTAATTATGGTATAATTAAGACATTGTATGAAATCTGCTAGTATGACATTTCAGTGGACAATAAGATGTCCTAACAAGACGATATGACATTCAAATGCAAGGAAATTTTTTTTGGAGATATTCTAATGGAAAAATATTATATTCCATTGGTATGGTTGTCTTTAGCGAATATTTATCTTTTTTTGCATCTATAAATCAATACTGACTATAGCTTTATTTATCCAATATTTAAATCTAGTTGTTTTAAGATGTAATAGCTGCCAATTTAAAGTGTTAGCTATTTTTTAAATTATCGTAACTTTAAACAGTTTCTAAAATTGCAAACAAAGCACAACATTCCATGAAATCAGAGAAATTTTCATTTCAAAAGCAATATTAAATGCTCAAACTAGGGGTATGCGGGGTAATTTTCTTTATTTATAAGGCAATTTGTGTTAAAATTTTATTTATACTCTAAATGTACACGTATTACTCAAGAAACAAATAATAATTAAACAAGTATATAAATTCCTCCTCATGCAAACACGCAATTAGCATAGACCATCGTCTTAAGAGATTCGTTTATGGAAATTCGTTTCCTGTTGAGGTTATATGCGAATCACCTTTTCTGAATAAGCACAACCTGAAGAAGAAAATTCAATAACTAGTAATGTAGAATATGACGTTTATGTTATTTCATCGCCAAGAGGCATGCTTTTGCAATATTCGAGCCAAGGAAAGTCGATAAAAGGTGTTTTTGATCAAAGAAATCTACTTACAAGATTTATGTATTCGCTTATGGTTAATGGGTAACCTAAATGGGGTAGAAAATTGAACAGCTCCCTAAACACCGATTAAATTTAAATGAAGCATTTCACAAGATGAAAAATTGTCTCTGCCTTCTGGCGATCGAATATTTTGTGAGACTTGGTCGATAATACGAACGCGAAGGACATAATTTTGGTTCAAATTAGTTCGTAAATTGTTAATTTGGTTTTGAGAATGCTTGTAAAGTTCTGAAGTTCTTTATAAACTCTTGACAACTACAGTTGTTTTATGTTACAAATTTATAATGAATACAAAGTTAAGAATTCGAACCTTGAGTAGGGAATTTAGTATTATTTCCCATTTAATTCATTTTTACCACGTTTATATCAACTTGCCTTCGTTCGGGTGGAATTTTGTAATTGATTTTAAACTAACTTCCCGACTTGCTACAGACTTCAAATTCGGTATATAGTTCAGAATTGGAACAATGCATGAAAATGAAGAGAAAAGAGACATACAAAGTAAAATAAAAGTAAAATTAAAGAAAAATTAATTTTTTCGCGATTGTCTTTTGTTGTCGATTCGATTATTTCAAATTAGTGTCACATGTCAGTTGAAAAGTTTTGTGTACAGTGAGTGAAAAAATTGAGATTTTGGAAGTGAGTACAAAAAAAAATCGAAATAAAAATAATATTTTTAAAAACCACGTTTTTGTAGTGGAGAATAACAATTAAAAAGCAAAAATTTGAGAAACGAAAAACGTTGGGAGCAGGAAATACATAACAGTACATATACACATTTTCTTACTCATACACATGCACAACCATACGCACATCCACATATACATACACATGCATGTATACAAACATATTCCACATACACATCCACATTCAGATACAATTACAGATATACATACACATTATCATGAGCACACATACTGTTACGTATTTTATGCGCCATACGTTTTTCGTTTTTCAATTATTATTCTCCACTACAAAAACGTGGTTCTTAAAAATATTATTTTGATTCTGATTTTTTCTCTTAATGATCCATAAAATTTTTTTAGTTTTTTTTTCCTAATGTATTTTTTGCTACATAGTCTCTAAGAGCCGAATAACAATTAATTGCGATATTAATTATTTCGCCAAATAATAAAGGACGCACTGTACAGTGAACAAAAAAAAGGATATCTTAAATAATTTTTCGGTCTAATGATAGGATTGTCCCTTTCTAAAAACCAATATTCATGGAACAAAGGGTTGAACTATGGTTTAAAGGGTAGACTAATAAGTAATAAAAAAAATGCAAAAATTTATCGAAATTGGTTGAACAATTCTTGAAAAATAAAATAATTTAAAAATATGACTTTTAAGAAATTTTATAATTCAGAAACTATTACACCGATTTTATAATTCAGAAATTATTTGAAGATCCATTATGCATAATAGTTTTATTATATGATGTTAAAAGTTAGTTATTTTAAAATCTATTCTTACGATCATTAAATTAATAAAAGCAGTAAATGATTATTAAAAATTTCATGAAAATACGTTTGGACAAACAAGTTCTATAATTACACGCAAAATGTTTTTGATTCATTTAAAAAAATTCAGAAATATGCAAAAATATGCAATCAACATTCAGAAGTCCTACTTTCGGATAGCTCTCTCGACTTTACTGTTGGGATCATATCTTCCAGATATGAACTATCTTCTTTATTTGATAGTATGAATCCGAATCTGTCCATTTGTATTTGATTCTCTTACTTAATTAATAGGTAGTTTTATTTAATCAACACATTTGAAATCAACTCTTCAAACCATTAATATGACCACAATGTATGTGAAAATTCAATAATTAAAATGATAATTTAAATGTTATTTAGGGGAATATTTTTTTGCCTACCGTGCAATATACTGCATACTTAGTATGTGCAGTGCGGGAAAATAAAACCTACCACTTTGAATGACTTTTGATGTACTGATTGGACATTCACGTTCTAGAACTCAATTTTAATGGCTAGAGAGCAGAGTTGGCCAAAAATGTAATCGATTACATTTTTTGATTACAGTAATCAATCACTTGTAATCATGATTACAATTTTCAAAAATTTTGATTACAGCTGTAATCATGATTACAATATTTATTACAGTAATCAATTACTTGTAATCGACGCCCGGTGGCTGAGCGGTAGCGCTTCGCGCTGTCATGCCACAGGTCCCTGGTTCAATCCTCGGGCCGGGCAAGGTTGACTCAGCCTTTCATCCCTTCAGTGGGTCGATAAATGAGTACCAAGCATGCTTGGGAACTAAACACTGGGGGTTCCGCGTTCGGCTGACCACCTGACCGGAACATCTGCTCCTGCACCCCAGAGCCCAAGGTCAAGAAAACTGAGATGGGCACAGTAGGCCATGGCCCTCTATGAGCTGTCGCGCCACTGAGCTTAGTTTTAGTTTTAATTACTTGTAATCGTGATTACAAGTAATTGATTACATAGCTGTAATTATCTGAAATCAATTACAGTTGTAATCGATTACTGTAATCGACGGCCAACTCTGCTAGAGAGGGTGACCTCAAATAAGCTAATTAATTAGCGCAGACGATATTTTAAATTACGAAATCAGACACAAAAGTGTACTAACTCTGAATAAACATACCTTTTTTTTGCAGAAATCGAATTTATGATCCCCAAAATATAAGAGGTAAGTCCAATCTAGGAAATATGGTCCCAATAGTTTAGTCAGGAGAGAGTTTACATTGAGTTAGTTTGTGAAATTGCTGTTTGACCAGCTTACTGTGAGTTTTTATTTTTTCACTTTTGTATTATATTCTCAAGAGTTTGTTTGAAATTTCTCTTCTTATTTGATTTTATGTATTTCTTTTATTTCTTCCTGGATCTTTGCAAAACCTTCGGGGTACTGAGCGAGTTAATTTTGACAATTGTCAGCTCTCTCAATAGAAAAGGTTTTGTTCTATGGCTTCCGGAGCTGGCACTCCCTGAAGACGTCGGCTTCGGTGGCCATATTTATTTTTTTATTTCAATTGTTGTTTTCTTTATTGCTTCAATTATTCTTTCTTTTGAAAGCTATGCTGCTCTTAAGCTCGTTTCCTTCAAAGAAAGTTCTGTTATTATAGAATTAAATATTTTGTATTCTTTTACTACTAATAGTCAGGAGAGCTCTCCAAAGTTTGGAACAATTAATACTAATTTTACTTTTTGTGTATTTCGTTATATTTCAAGATATTTTTAACCGAATTGAGAAATTTTCCACACAATTATAAAATTTGTTTATCCATATAAAAAATGACTTTTTTTGCTCACTATAAATGTACTATATTTGCTCAATGTTAAAAGGGGAAAAAATCCACCAAGTTCTGATATCTTCAACAAATTCTTATGTACTATAAGGTGTTGTTTCCTAATTTCGAAAAGCCGATCTAAGATATGCTAATCATTCAGATCAGACGATCATTTGAACGATAAAATGTGGAACAAAGCAAACTTTCTGTGAATAAAAAAACTATTTTCAAAGATTTATCTCTGGGCGAGTATTTTATGGATTATTTTTCAAAGTTGTGACGATTTTTATACGAAAATAGTTTTAGCAAATTGGCCCCACTTAAACAATATGTAACACATAATCGATATTATGATCAATTTAAAAGTTGAGAAACTATCGATTCGTGATTTATGAAAACGAAAGTCTGTGGAACTTAATATCATGCTTTCTAAGTCTGCATGTGCGGTCATCCTAAAACATTTTAAAAACATTAAACAGTGAATATAACAAAACTTGACGACTATTAGATTGACGATTTTTAAGGCTAGCAATAGTTTTAGAATCGTTGTTCATTATTTTTTTTACTGACAGAATTTAATGTTACTTTCCTGTATTGTCATTTTTCGTAGAAATACTTAAATTAACAAAAATCAAAAACTAAGCATTATTTTTTTAAACATTTGTCTATTCATTTAAATCAAGTTCATATTTCATCTGTAGTCAATACCCATAAAATACATGTCGAAATGCATTAAAATTCTCAGGCATTGAAACTGAGAGAAAGTTTTGTTTCAGGGAGAAAATATTTTCCAAATTTATCACATTAAGAGTAGCTTTTTAAGGTATCAAAATTGATATATTATCCGATGAAACGAACAGTGGTTTATAATAATTATTTTTCACCACCTTCCAGTATGAGACAGCAATTTAACTGATTTTGATGCTTTTAATTTCGGCCTCACTGTAATTTACTTCTGCAATGAATTGACAGATTTTGATAACATTTTCTATTGTGACATTTTCGCCCTTAAGTACTCCCCTCTCACTTAAATATAGCAGGGAATTATTTAAATGTGAGACCCAATGTACAGACCCAATACATTTTATGAGCGGTGATTATAGAATACTTAAATTTATATTATTCTAGGTGTATTTGAAGAGATTAAAATGAAAAAAAATATTTTGATCAAATGTTTAAATGTTAAAAATATCGAAAATTTTATATTTTAAATGTCAAAAACATTTAATTAAATTTTAATAACCGTATATTTTACGCAAAATATATCCCATAATAATATTTCAACCCAATGTGTAGATGTATTTTAAACTTCATTTGCGAAAATAATTCTAAAATACATTTTATGAGCGGTGGTTATAGAATACTTAAATTTATATCGTTCTAGGCGTATTTGAAGAGCTTAAAATGAAAAAAAATATTTTAATCAAATGTTTAAATGTTAAAAATATCGAAAATTCTACACTTTAAATGTCAGAAACATTTAATAAAACTTATTAACCGTATATTTTACTCAAAATATATCCCATAATAATATTTCTTTTAATTTTATAGCACTTAAATGAATAAAAATCTCTTAAACTAGAGTTAAGAGATATATCATAGAATATCGATACTTTTTAAGCATCGCTCTGAAGATATTTTGGAAAGTATTACAATGCTTAGTGAAAACCACGGGTGTACTATAAATATTAAATGTACCACAGTTGTCCACGATGATAATAACATGATCTTTATTTACAACGGTGCTTACTGAATACGATGATTTAACAATATTTATCGAAGATGACAATATCATCAGCATTCACAGTTACGATATTCCTAGAATACGATATATATTATTGGGAGTGTTGATAAATTTATTTGAATAACGAAAATTGTGACTCATATAAAAACAAGAGAAATTCGACAATCTCTTACAATATTTCGATATATCGGGGAGCATAGATAATTCTTAACGATTTTTAGCAATATTAACACTCTGTTGTCTACTATCTCTACTCTAGATACACTTTATAATGTAAAGATAAAAGGATAACAAACGAAATTCTTTTGTTTAATGTACTCTATAAGCTTGAGAATAGATTATGTATATATATAAAAAAAATGGGATTTAAGTTACGAGATTATAAAACTTGTCATATTTAAAAAAAATGTTATGATCTAGGTTTTTAAAGTACTCAAATTTCCTCTGGCATTTTATGCACTTTCATATTATCTTTTTTTTTCTCACAACTTACGAATCTATTAACTTAATCTTATGATTAGCGAGAAAAAAAATAAAGGAAAAAAAAGGGAAAACAGTCAGTGAAAAAACACGGCTTTTTTCTCCTTGAACATGCGAAGAACAATCTTCCTTCAGTTAAGGATTTAATGTTTATGCAATGAGATTTTTTCCCTTTTTTTTCCCTTTGAATCCGTTTTTTGCAGTCGAAAATCCTTGAGTTAGATAGAGATTTTCCTAGAATCCTCATTGATTCACTTGCATTTTTTTTGTTTAGTTTTAACATTAAGTTAAGAGAAGGAAAAAACTGATTCAGCATTATTTTTTAAGCTATATATGATATTTTTTCTTTGTTTTTAGTATTTGTCTTTTTTGCAACTGGCTTTTAAACGAAATAGCAAATATTTAACTTGTGTCTGTCATGCATGTTTTATAAATCCATATTTTCAGATTTTTGCATAAATTTTATGACATATATTTCTACGTAATTATATTTAGTGTCTTTTTTTATTTAAATCTTAATCATCTTAAACATTCTGTTTGTTATTTATAAAACATATGCACTTTCTAATTGTATGTACCATTACTTATTTTAATAGAATTTAACCGAAATGGAGGCAGAAATGAAAAACTCTTTACATTTGGTAATACAAGAGCAAGAAACATTTCTTCAAACTGACAACATGGCGAAAATAAAAAAAAATTCAAAAATTTTTTTCATAAAAATTGATTTATGAAATTATTGTTTTTCATTTCAATGTTTTCTTGGAAACCTTACTTAATATTATGCATTTAAAAAATAAAAATAAATAAAACATTGCCAGTATATGCTTTAAAAGAAATATTTATTTTTCTTAATACTTTTAGGAAACAATAAATCATGGGTTAGAATTTTAGTAATTTTTTTTTGCCTTCAATGGAGCAAGAACTAAAAGGTATTATTATATTTTCTTGGTAAACAAAATTTAAATTTACTACAAAATAGTTCCCCGATACAATATTTTAAAAGAAAACAGTTTAGATAAAAAAAAATTAAATGTAAATTGGATGTTTGATTACATACTTCTTGTTTTCTATAAAACGATGAATTGTAAAAATGAACTCATGATGAATAGAAATGATCATTTTTGTATCTACACATTCTCGTCTGGCAAGTCGTATTGTCTGGAAAATGGGCGCCTACTTTTAAAGCGCTTGAAGCATGTCGACTGTTACTTCACATTTGTATATTTAGACGAGGGAAGTTTTCAATCCGATAGTGAACTACAGTTTGTTTTATTTTAACATTCACTTATTTAAAAGTAGCTAAATAACAATTTTGGCTAATAATTCTTTTAAACCAAAACATATTACTTGCCTTACGCAAAATATATAAGTAAAAACGTTTAAGCATGAGATTTTAAATTCTATTGCTGACAATATAACATAGCAATGCTTAAATTTGGTCAGCAGGACATAATGGTGCAATTCATAATATGCGCGATAAGACGTAGTTTATGCACGATTTTATATCGATTCCAAATGAACAATTGAGTACTTTCTTTTTAGATAATTACTCTTTGATTTCTTTCATTTGTTCTAAAACGTATACATAAAAAATACTTCAAGTATAAAAAGAAAAAAAATAATTTTATCTTTATGATTAAAAATGCTAATATTAAATTTAAACACGGATATATAAACGCATAAGAAATTTCTTCTTCATTGCATCCCGTCTTCTTTTAAAAAAATCATAATGAAATCCCTGGAAGAAAAAATAATATCACCACCATTTAAAAAAATTCTTGAAAATAAAAAATAAAATAAAAAAGTGAGTTATTTCATTTCCCAAGATATCAAAAAATGTTTCAAAACAACAAAGTTTCTACTGTTAAACATGAAAGAAAAGAAAAAAAGTGTGTCTTTCAAGGAACTGATAAAATATTTAACTTTCTGGTTGAAGAAAAACTTGGTCTAGGCAATTACGGTGAGCACAAACATTACGGCGGCAAACCAATTTCGCGCTTTGGACCTCCAATTTTTGCCGCTCCGAACCGAAAGAAGCGGAATCAAATTTCCATTAACTTTTTCTTTTTAACACTGATTGTTTCTCCAGCATTCACCTTTTCTAGAGTTAGAAAGCGAATATGGCAGAAAAGAAAAAGAAATCTACGGATGAAATTATACTGGAATTACTTTGTCTGATTAGGAATTGCCAACTGCAGTTTAGGGGATGAATAAGAAGTAGGAATGATTTTCGATCGATCTTTGTCGAACTATAAAAAAAAATTTTTCGTCTAATAAATATCGTTTGATGATTTTTGTTTTAAAAAATTTATTCAATACAGCATTAATTATAATTTAGTATTAAAATATGTTTGATTTTTAACGATCTAATGCACAATTTATTGTTCAGTAATTATTCTTGAGCGATTTCTTTTAATTTTATGGTATTAATAAAAATATAAGATAATTCGAATATAAAAAGGATTAAAAATTTTTGTTTTAATTTACATAAATTTTGGAATCATTTATTTGTACAATTTTTATTTATTAAATTTTTTTTAAAAGCTGATTGTGTCCGCAACTTTCACCTTTTTAGAGTTAAAAAACGAATATGGCAGAAAAGAAAAATAAATTTCGTGATGAAATTATATTGGAATTACTTCGTTTGAATAGGAATTTAAACCTGCAGTTTGGAGGATGAATAAGACAATAGGGAGGATCGGTCTTTGTCGATCTATATAATTTCTTATTTATCTTAAAACGAATTCTGAGAAAAGTTTTAAATTAATGTAATAATTTGGAATATATATATATATATGTGGTGCCAGCTCCTGTACACCAAGCCGATCTCAGTTCTCTGTGGTGCCAGTTCCTATCTGTGGTGCCAGTTCCTGTGCTGTAACCCGATATCAGTTCTCAGATCCGTAAGCTAGAAGTTCCGCAAGTCTATGCAAGCCACAAGCTAATCCCTGTGCACGTCGAGGAAGCAGTGGGGATTTCCCAGAGAGAGAGCGGGATGGAGAACGAACCGAAAAAGACGTGTTGATATGCACTTCAAAGAGAAGTCATATTATCCAAAACTTTTAGACGAACTCTCATTTATTATTTTTTTTGTTATTTAATCGTTAATTGCTAATCGTCCGTCCCAATGTAAATTTAATCTTCAATATATATGTTTTTGTTTAAGAACGTGTCTTTTATTTAAGACGACCACTCATGCCGTCCCCACACACACACACACACATATATATATGTATATATATATATATATATATATATATATATATATATATATATATATATATGTGTGTGTGTGTGTGTATCTTTGCCAAGTGCGTCTTGACCATTCTCTCTTGCTTTTTCCATCGGGTGCCCAAGTAAGTTGCACTGTTAGGAGACGAAAGATATGTCCAGTAATTCATTAATTCACCATGTTCACTTCGAAATTTCCTCATGAATGGTTGATAAATTTGCTTTTATTAGTGGATTCTTACTTGAAATAGTGTTAGGTCAAAAAAATTTTGAAATTATTTATAAACATTCGTTCTGTAATTTTTCAAATTTTTCTACTTCGGTTTTTGCGGAGGTTTCAATATTCAGCACCATATAAGAGTATGGGGGCGAAAAATAGCTTTGAAAACATTTATTTTCACAGAGATTTTTGTATTTGAAGATTTTCTAAATTTTTTAAAGCCTTCTGAAACCTCGCCCGATACTGCACCTACATCACCCTTGTAAATATAGAAAAAATATTTAAAAGGATATAAAATAAAAAGGTTGAAAGTATTAAAAATATTATGAAAAGGAAATCAACGGAGGAAATTTTTATACATTCAAGCTGCAATTTTGCGGAATTTTCTTATTTTTTTGAAACTGCAGAAAGGGCAGCAGTAAAAATTGCCGATGATTTTAAATTAATTTTTGTCGAACTATAGAACTCCTTCTTGCTTAACAAAAATCGCATGATGGTTTTGACAGTTTGCTAAGAATAATAAATTGAAGAATTAAATTAGAAAACAAGTAAGAAAAATTATTTTTAATCAATATTTGTCGAAGCAGGGAACAATGACTGTTCGTGTATGTTTTAACGTATATATAAATACAAATTTTCGAATAAACTAAAAAATGGCTATAATATGGATTACAGTAAATTCTGATTTATTTAGCAATTTCAGCAATTGAATTTGTAAAAATTTTAACTTTCTATGATTAATTACTTTACTTCTTAAGTTTTATACAAAAACAACCTTATTGAATTTTAAGTAACTTAATTTTTTACAACGTAACATTTGAATTATTTTAGTTTCATTAATATTTCTAACAAGCGCAATATACATTCTCACATTAAAAATAATGAAGTCCATGCATTCTGTACTTACATTTGGTATAACTAAGACTTTTTTTCCAAAAATGTAGCAATTATTAAAAAAAATGTTTAACAGATGGGAGATAACAGAAAACAAAAACAGATTGCTACTTTCCTGCACCAGATGTGGTGAAAATAACTAAAAAGGCGCCAGACATCTTCTTTGTCAGCTTTTGTCATCTTAATTGCTTTAATGAGAAAAGTTTCACTACCGGAAATTATACTGCGTTCTAGAGAATATTAGAGGCTTAATTTTTACAACTAATGTGTGGGCTTTTTTATCACTGAAAAAAAAGAATGTCCAAAACTAACAGAATATGTTGACATTTACCGTGTTTACCATAAGAGCATCAAAAACTCACGGTACATTTTATCAGAACGGTTTAGTTATGATTCTGGTAAAATTAACAATCAAATATTGTTCTATAATATCTGGAACAATTTGGCAAATATTGTAAAAATTTGATATTTTTATCACAATATCTTAGGACAATGGTTCCCAAATGGTTTTCGCGGAAACCTAGAGTTCCGTGACAGGGTTGAAGTAAAAATGGGAGGAGTTGGTTTTACCTCACTGAAATGATTTTTGAAATCTGTATTTCTAATTTATAATTAAAAATCTATTATTTATTTAATACACATATTATTTATTAAATATACCCATTATTTATTTAATATATCTATTATTCATTCAATATAAATTAAAATAAAAGGGTAATGAAAAAGAAGAGTATTTTTTTAATTATTTATTTAACAATACCTTTACTTGCATTCTATGAAAAAGACCTGCATTTATGAGAAACTGCTTTATCTCTCATCATGATTTTCAAATAAAATAAAATAACTGAATTTATTAATAAAGAATCATTTTTCCCTGGCAACCATTTTCAACGTTTATAGTTTTCTTATGGATATAATGAATATATCTTTCATTTAAAAGAAGCCATAATTCAGTTTATTTATTTCATTTTCCGTTTATGTATTTACACAAAAACAAATTAAAAACTAAATTAGACGCAGCACAAGGGATGCAAATTCAACTGTCGATTGTAAAACCTAATTTAAGACAACTAAAAGGTATCGGGATCGATACCCGGTCCCTCCATCCGATTCTTGCGAGCAGCGATGGCTCAGGGGATAGAGCGTTCGCCTTCTAATGCGGCGAACCGGGTTCGAATCCCAGTCGATACGAATTCCGCATCCAGCTTGCACCGACCACAGTGTTGACGTGAAATATCCTCAGTGGTAGGCGGATCATGGGTTGGAGTCCTCTTGCTGTCAGGCTAACCGTGGGAGGTTTTCGTGGTCTTCCTCTCCATGTAATGCAAATGCGGGTTAGCTCCATCAAAAAGTCCTCAACGAAGGCAAATTTCTCACAATACTCGATCCAGAAGTTCTCTCGTCTTCTGGATTGGGTTCAAAATTACAAAGTTACGGAGTTGAACATCAGTAGTCGTAAACCCAAAATTGGGTCGGCTGTTCATCGACGGTTATAAAATATAAAATAAATATAAAATAAAAATATAATTTTGAAAACAAAAAGTTTATTCGGTAAAATAAGATTTTCAACTTTTTATTCAATATTAAGAAAACTTACTTGAAACTGAACAATAACTTTTTATTTAAATTCTTTACTATAGGAATATTAGATATTAACTGAATATATTAAGTAACATTTTACTTTCATCGTTAAATATTCAGCGTTTTCATTTGTTAAATTGTTATCATGCACTTGAATATTTTAAATTTATAGAAGAAAATATTAATTACGGATTGAAAATCTGTTCTGACACGTTTTTTTCTGCTCTTTTAAGAAGTTTGCCTATAAGTAACAAATTATACATTTCAAGCTGTTTATCTATACCAGTTTTTCTACTAAATTAAGCCAAGTGACCTTTTCATAAAATTGTATTATCCTTTTTTAAATAACAGTGCTTACCCAGATTCCCTTTCAAGTATTTGTCAAAAACACCAATTTCGCAAGGAGAAAAGTAGCTTTAACCCTTTATCTGCAATATTTCCCATCTTAACTTAGTCATTTTATTTATAAATTTCCAAAATTCGAAGCTCAAAAGGATTACAAGCAGGAAAACATTAAAAATTTGCATCATTTCATTTATAAAGACTATCTTTCTATTTAATAATTGCTAAAATAATCAATATCAATCTATATATCAATTTTACTTATAGTCTGAAGCAAATTAAAATAATTAAAAATAATAATAAATTAAAACAATATCACTGTAGTTCTAAAACAAGTTACTACTTTTAGTTATATTTTCAAAACTCAATCTAAAAACACAGATATTACTTTCATAGATTACCATTACGATAACCACTTGAGAGCAGGCATTAACAACCATTTATTGCCAATTCGAAAAAAGAAAAAAACTTTTAAAGAATCGTAAAAGTTTTCTCCTGTGTCTTTTTAAAATTACACAAAAAGATCAAGAGAAGGTAATTTGATTATAAAATAGTTTGGTGTCAAGTTAAAAAGTTCTAATTTTATCTATTTAGATCCATTTTACCTATTTAGATCTAATCGAGATAGTTCGTGTCTTTTAAATGCTTCCTTACAACTTATTAAAGAGATGGCTATTTCACTTTCAGGGATTCAGCTCTCGATTTTAGGTATAGATAACCCCGGGAAACAAATTTTTTGTTGCATTTACACAAATACTTGATATTGCCTTATTTGGGTGTGGAGTCTTCAAATCTGAAATTAGGTTTGCTCCTAAAGCTACAGTTGTATTTTTAAGGGACATTTTTAGTTTATTTTTTTCGAAATGAACACATTTAAAAACGTTATACATAACAGGGGGTCATATAAATATTGCGACAAACTTATAAGGGAGTTGGGATACATTATCGGGATTAAAATTTCGTCGGAACACATGTCTGGAAATGTCGACGTACGTTGCTAGGGGCTTTTCCCCTTTATGACCTGTTAAGAAGCTCTCGATGAAACAGTTCATAAGAGGGAAGCGCCTCCAGAGGCGTATGACGATATTTAGGGCATAGGTTATTTCGCAATTTTAATCTTGATGATGTGCCTTAATTCCCTTAAAAGTAGGTCGGAATGTTTATGCTATACCCTATTATATATAAAATTTTTAAAATTTTGCACTATGCCAAAAAAATAGACTGAAAGTAACATTTTAAAACAAACAGTAGCTTGGAGAGAGGAAACAATTGCTTATCGGAAATCAGCGATACGGAAGTATCTAAGATTTTATAAAAGTTATTACGCAATGGAAAACAAAACAAAAAAATTGTTCCCTAGTGTAATACATATTGGAGACATCTTACTGCCAATTAAAATAATCTATATTAAATCATATATAATGCTTTTTCCTCCGCTTTCCCATTTTTGTTTGAAAATTATCCGATTTTTGCAAGAAAAAAAAATATATATATATATATTATTTTTAAATTTTCTCGATTTTGTTACTAAGGACTTCAGTGAACTTCGAATAAAATTATCAATGATAACATAGTGTTAGATATGAACTTCATTAAAATATGAAATAATTTAATGACTTGCTTAAAGATATAATATTAGTACTCTAGATTTAAAGAAAAATTTCAAAAAAATGTATCTTTTTTTAATGCATTTTTAAAACTTATTCTGCAGATACATAACTTTCTTTTTAGTGATATATTCTTTCTTTCTTTTATTCTATTCTTCATGATAATCATTAGAAATCAGCGATCACATCTAAAAAAAACCTTTTACTGCCAATTAAAAAAATTGCCATTAAAGCATCTAAAAAAGCTTTCTCCCATGCTTTTCCACTTATTGCAAAAATGTCACGATTTTTTTTATTAACTTCAACCGTTCATAAATAGGAAAATAATACAAAAGAATCATAAAATTGCTCTTCATCAAAAAGGCCTCAGAAAAGAATAATTAGATTAGCAATAAAAGCACCAAAGGATCATTACTTTAATTCCTCAAGCACTGAACTACGTTTCATCTTTCATCAGTAATTTGACGTCTTCTCATATTTCTAGAAAAGCCTTTACTTGGCTCATTAATTTAGTCTTTGATATCTCGTTATTTTTTCAATTTTTTTTATTCTTATTTCTCTCCGAACTGCATGCGAATTCATTCTTTCTTCCAGTTTTTTTATCATTAATTTCATACCTCATTCCTTTTCCAAACTTTGATTTAATTGCAAATTTATCCCTCCAGTTCATGCCTCGCAGGTTGTTTAATTAACCTAATGTTTTATTGCCTCAATGCACTATGTGGAGGCAGGGATAAAAAGGGCCTTTTTTGCTATTTTGGCGAAAGAAATATTCCCCTGAGTGGGGAAAAAAGTGTGGGGGAAGAACGGCAAAATGACGTCTTTTTTTCCTTAAAAAAATTACATTTTATGTCTTGGATATACAACGAGTAATGTGAGTAATTCATAAATACAATGAACCATCATCTGTTCAATACTGGCGTGTTCAATTGGACTGCATGGTTACACCGTTTTTAATAGATTTTCGAATAACTCTTTTTATCACTGAATTTGGCGACTTTTAAGATCTTAAATGATTCTTGTAATATGTTTCACAATATTTTTTGATGCTCTTTTGGCATGGAAAGATTAAAAAAGCCACAGTTTAAGTACCTCACACCTAAGGCAAAGCGAAAACTTTTAACTATATAAACCAATTTGCTGTTAAGACTTGTTTAGGCCTAATAACAGACAAATAAACTAAAATATTTTAAAAGTTATTATACTTTTTTTTTAAAGAAGCACCAATTTTGCGAGATTTTTTCCTTTTAGACGGAAATTTTAAGAATCTACTAAACTGTGCTTTTTCTTCAAATTGATGTTTTGCGCCATTTTCAAAATTATCATAGAGGGCGCTGGCTCAATATAGACTTAACTTGACCGTCTATATTGAGCCAGCTTAAGAACAGACTTATTTAGACTTAAGAACAGACAAATAAACTAAAATATTTTAAAAAATATTATACTTTTTTTCTAAAGAAGCTTTTGCGCCATTTTCTAAATTATCATAGAGGGCGCTAGCTCAATATAGACTTAACTTGACCGAACAGTCACAAATAACTGTTGTAAACTCATATCAGTTATGCATATACCATATTAATTCAAAAAAGAAGAAAACTTTATGAGACAGTAGAGCCATAAGATAATTTTGTTGACAGATAAAAATATTTTCTCTTTATTTACGCTGCAAGATATTTTCTCTTTAGGGCTGGCTGATTATACGAGTATATTATTAAAAAGATTTTCTAATCTTTAATTAATAGATTTCATGACACTTTTTAAGAGCATAACTTATAATTAGGATTACACCTGTCACATATGACAATAATAACAACAGAATTATTTCCATTTCATAATATTATTCTTCAAAACCATGAAGGAATTGTTGGCACAAATCCATATTTTGTATTCTCCAAGCAAACCTAAAAACAGATACAAAATAAAAGCTATCTATGAATTGATCGGGAGAAATATATAATTTTTTCTTTGAATATTTCTCGCTCCTTGCAAAATGATAATTCGTATTCATTGTTATTCATATCAAATCAACGGAATTCTGCTGTCGAAATAGGGAAAAAGATCTTTATCGTACGTGTGTGGGGGGAGGAAATCATCGCATTTTCTATACATCAAAAGTGGAAAAAGAACAAAACAAAAGGGGAAAAAAAGGGAAGAAATGAAAAGTTCATGAATGCAAACCGAAATTGCACCAAATAAAGAAAAACAATTTATATATCTCATATATATTTCTTCAATATCTTTTTTATCATTCCCTTACAATTGCATTTTTCCCTATTTTGCTTTACGCTAACACCATAAATGTAGCAATAAAAGGGGGAGTTAGAAGTTCGATCCCTACCCCTATGTAATTTTGGTTATTTGTGCTGTTGCGTAATATATTTCGGAAGGTCAGTTCAATAAGGGGGAGTTAAATTTGAAGGGGAGCGGATATTTTTATGATCGGCCCGGGAGCTATTTTATTTTACAAATGTGTGAATGATGTTCTCCTATAATAGGGTTAATATATAACATCGAAAGAAATATTATATTAAGAATTTCGAATAAACAATAATATTGGTTTAGAATGTGCCAGTATTTTAATAAATTTTTTTTATTTTTATTTCTTGGGTTAATTTAATTTTTTCGAATTATTTATAGCCGTATATTAGGTCAGAAAAATATATTACGTTTAGCAGATAAGAAAAAAAAATACACAAACTTTTTTTAAGACACTTAAACTTGATAGAAGTATCTTATAAATAAAAGTGAATGCAGTTATTAAAAAGACTGATCTTATTAAAAATATAGAATATATCTTGTCGAAATTCTGCATACCTTAGAAAATATTTTATAACTTAATAAAATATTGTATACTTTATGAAATATTTTATATATTTTATAAAAATTTTAAAATTTATTTTAATAAAATTAATTAATTTATTTTGTTTAAAATTTCGAATGGTCTTGCAAAATTATTTCATATATTTTGTGGAAAACCGTTGAATTTAATT
Source organism: Parasteatoda tepidariorum (assembly GCF_982258835.1). Classification (NCBI taxonomy): domain Eukaryota; kingdom Metazoa; phylum Arthropoda; class Arachnida; order Araneae; family Theridiidae; genus Parasteatoda; species Parasteatoda tepidariorum. The sequence continues at coordinate 101,500,637 of NC_141757.1, forward strand.
TTAAAAATCATTGAATAAATCTCATTAAAAATTTAGAACGTATTTCCTAAAATTATTGAAGTTATCTAACTAAAAATATTGAATAGATCTCATACAATTTCTTGTATAAAAGAATGTCAGTTTAGAAAAAATAAATATAACCTTTTAATTCGATGAATTGATTAACTAAATATATATTATTATTCTATAGTCCTGTATAGTACATATCTAAACATATTTAAAAGTAAAAATATAAATATTGAAATCTACAAATATACTTACAAAAATTCATTTTATTATTAACTTTTTGAATCTTAGAGTCGATTCAATATTTGGAGGATTATTTATAAGCATGTACGTTGTGACTAATAGAAAAATAACAGGATATGTCGAGCATACAACCAAAAATCTAATTTTAAATTCTATTACCACCATTATCATATGTTGTCTTTACTTAATAGAAATATCTTAACAAACTCTAAACATATCTTAATAAAAATATTTTAAAGTATTATAAAAAAATAATCTTGCAAACATGAATTTTAAAATTCGAAAACAGTTGTCAACCAAAAATTATAATGTATGTAAAATTGTCTTTTTTTTTTAGTTTCAGAGTAAATATGAACTTTTAGAGTATTTTTCATAAACAGGGAGTAAATCGTAACAGAACGACATGGCATCGTCCAGTGATTTCAATTTGCATTTTTCTTAAAACTTGTTTTCAGAAATACATTTCTCGGGTTTGTGATTTGAATTTTAAAAACTTTAAACAGTTCTGGAGATGCAAACCAACCAGAAACGAAAGCTTTTATATAAAACACTTCCTGGAAACAGATGCCAGAACCTCTTAGATAAACGTCTTACAGTTTTTGAGAAATCTGAAAAATAGTCCACTTTGTTTTGGATTCATAATCTTTTTTCCAAATAAATCGTTTTCTTTTCCGCGGTGGCCTTGTAGTCAGCACTTTCCGTGCCTTGCATAAAACATGAATACACATGGGAAAATTATAATTCGAGTTTCCCTTCAATTCGCGATTTTTCCCGGTACACATGTTTTGCCGGATCAGAAAGCATGTAATACTCATAAGCCAAAAATATAAGTCGATCTCGAACAATCCATCAAGTTCCGGGTGAATCGTTTTTTGGAAGGAAGCCAGTGGACACGAGAGAAACAAGAACAAAATCTCTGCAGAATCGTTTGCTGTATCTGAAAGAAGAATTCCAGGATCATTATTCATGTGCATGTATTGTGATGATGTTTGCTATGTTGGAATCTAATGGGTTTCGAGGAGGATTCCGGTAGTATTAATTTGTATGTGCTTATTGATTTCCAGGAGAAAGTTATTTTCTGAGTCGCCAGCTCTGTTGATGGAAGTTTGGAGAATGACTGATTCCTTCAATTAGGAACGAATCGCAGCGGCGCACGCGATTTTCTAATTCGGCTTTGAATTATTTGCTACTGGAAGGTTGTTACTTCGAAGTGTTTGCAATGAACTAAAATAGATTTTATAGAGGCGATTTGTTATCCTTTTTCCTATTTCTGTTTCTTATTGTCAGGAAGGGAAATAGGAGAATATTAGAAGGATAGACAAATATAATTTTTCTACGTAATAGTAATAGTCAAAGCTGTAGGTCGATAGTTGAAATCAATGAAATTTTCAGAGAGTTTGACTACAACTTATACTTTAATAAAATTTCCCCAAATAAAGAAATAAATTTAAAAAAACATTTGTACAAAATATTGAAATTTTGCCAAACCATTAGAAGAAAAAAAGGTGATTTACAATATCTCACATGCACTTTTTTCATTTCCTATTACAACAAGATTATTTAGTAGACTAGTAAAACATTACAAATGATATGTTACATGAACTTACATATTTGCAAAATTAAATTTTCCTCTTTGCTTAGCAAATTTGGGTTTAAAAAAATTATAACAAAAGATAACTTATTAAGAATTTACTTATTAAATATAATATTTCGGACAAATTATTAACTCCATAAATAAGCTCATACACAAGATCAAATAGACTAAATTATGTTTGTGATAAGTTAAAATTTAATTAGCTGTCACAATATTCATTTAAGTAATACTTTTGGCTACATAATTACAATTTTTGGTTTAAATTTTTTTATCAGGTCAAACATTTGTTTTCTTATGTTAACTGGTAAGACTTAACACTTTTTAGTAACCAAAGTCGGTGTCGAGCAAATTTTTCAACACCAACTTCACCTCTGACGCAATTTTCTTCCATTCCTACTCCACAGCCTTAGTAGTACACTATGAAAAAATTTGTATCAAATTACGATAAAAAAAGTACTTGCACCCTGATTGCAGAATCCCCAATATCAAATTTACCGTAAAATCCATTTTTACCGTAAACTTTTAAACACGTAATTTTTACAGTGCTTCAGTTATTTTACAGTAAATATTATTGTAAAAACTACGGTAAATCAAATTTATTAGTCCGTAAAATTTTATGGTAAAAAGTACTGTTCTGGTACTTGAAATACGATATTTTCTTTCCGTGATTAGATCTGGAATTTTATACGGAGTAGTAGCATGTTTATACAAATAATATTAACAATTGTTTACAGTTTTTTGTATATCTGAAAAGTTAAGTTTGAATCGGATTTTTTCCGCTGTCCTCTCTAGTTTAACAGTCATAACTGCTTTACACATCTGAAAGTCTCATGTAGTAGAAAAGGAAAAGAATTGAACATCAGTTAGTACTAAATTCTACGTTTCCTGCTTGCATATTTGTTAGTGTTGGCGCCTACTGCCTATTCAGTAAAAAGTATAATTCCTGTTTGATGATTCGTTGTTTTACTATTAAAGCTTCAGTTATTTCTTTTGTCATAAATCAGTTTTTATTTAATTTTTAATGAGTTTGTGTTTATTATGGCAAAGACTCTGTTGTTTAAATTTACATCGGATATCATTGAATTTAAGAAATTGTATACCCATTTTGTAGATAAGCAAAAGGACAAAAATATCCCCCTTAAGAAATTGTAACTGATTTTTTTACGTATTTTTCGTGTTGTTTTTAGCCAATCTTGAATATGGAAACAATAATTATTCATCACTTTTCAAAAGTGTGAAGTGAAGGGTTAAAACAAAAAAATATATTTATGCATCTTTTTAAAATTTTATCAAAACCAAAATTCATAAAATGCTTTTTTTGTAAATGGTTTAAAGACAAATCATCTAACTGATTAATACTGTATCCCATAAACTAAACAAGGAAAATTTTAAAATTAATTTCAGTAAAAAAAGGTTAGTCGCCATTTATATTTAATATTACACCCAGTTAAGAAATCAAGAAAATTTTTATAAGTTATTTAAAGCAAATAAATATATAAATAAAACAAGTGTTTATATCTGCATAATGTTTCATACAAACAAGGAAACAAAATATTTAGAATAATGTAATAGAAAATCTCCCTGCAACCGCTTATGTAATAAATATAATTAAGTTAGTTTCATTAAAAATAGAAAATAAGTATAAACAAGTAAAGTAAGTTGATTTAAATCTAGAGTCATTTATATTTTCAATTAATATCATGGCCCTTCGATATTTCGTTAATATATGAGGCTAATATTTTACTTGCGAAATTCCTAAATTTTCAATATTTTATTTGAAAGACGTATTATTATAGAATCGCAGTGTGATGGCAACCATAATTATGAACTATTTCATGATATAGATAGACTGAGAATAAAGAAAGAAAAAAAGAAGAGAAAAATAATACAAATCAACGAATAAAAAAACTGAGCAATCTATAAATGAATAGACACGTTATTCAGTTTATAAATGAGCTAGGAGGCTTCGCCCCTTGCTCGCTGGCGCTTGCCAACCCCTGGAACTGCTTTCGCAGTTCATTTCGGATTGCTTCGCAATCCGATGCTCGCTTTGCTCGCTCATTGGATACGTTCTTAACGTCTAGCTTTTGTATACTTTTTTGAACACTGAAGTTCCGAAAAAGTTTCACTGTAGAAAATTCTAAACCTGTGCATTTCAATATTAATTTGAAATTGCAAACAGTTCACATATTTTTCTTAATCACACTATTCTAAATTTCAGTTGTTGAGAAAAGTAACTGTTGTAAGTTTTTAAAGTCTTTCCCACCAGAGGGCTAAGACCATGTGTTGTAAAACAATATGAAATAGTACTGAGCGCCGGATGAGATAATTTTGTGAGAATTTTTTTGATAATTCGGTGAGAATTCACCCAACTAACCATATGATGCTCACTACGTGCTCTTGCCCGCCGAAGCCTATCAATTAAAACGTATTAGCGTTTTATATAATATAGATTAGCCATATAATGCTCACTACGTGCTCTTGCGCGCCGAAGCCTATCAATTAAAAATAAAAACTGTTGCCTACTCGAGAAAAGAAATATCATCGGTTTTATTGATACATACGTACGTATTAGCGTTTTATATAATGTAGATAATAAAACTACAGAGTGTCTCAAGATTATTGGGAAAAAATTTAAGGGGAGATGGGGGGGGGGGCATACAAGGATTTAGAATTGCATAGCAACCTATGGTCGGAAACGTAATGGGAAAGCAGTTATAAGAAACAAAGAGACACAAGTCTGAGATAATCTGAAATATTTATTGGGCAAAGATATTGCATGTAGATGGTAGATGATCTGTGAAAATATCACAAAAGATGTTCCAAGTTTCCACCATTGCTAACGATGCACGCGTTACACTGTCGGGCCGTGGATTAGCAGACTCGCTGAAATACACATGGATTTGTTAGATAGCCGCAGCAGAACAGACGATTTTTGCCACCAGGTCCATTTCAAAAGTTACAGGTGTAGCGGATACAGCACTTTTCAGTGCATTCCAAAAGCAAAACAAGAAATCCATACTGCTTAAAACAGGAGAGCGTGGTGGCCACTGTGCCTTATCCATCTTGTTAACAACACTACCCAACGGCGAACGAAAACGGTTCAGACCATAAGTTGCTAGGTAAATCTGGATTCTTGTGATGTCCCTTACCTTTCTATGAAGTTTATCCCAATAATTCTGGGACACCCTGGAACATTAATTTTTTTGTTAATGTTTTTTTTACGATTTGTTTTTATTCTTCTCTTAAATTATCAGTTTTTAATATTAAAAGCACAGTTTTTTTAATTACAAGTTGCTATGACAATCATTATTATGAACTATTCGTGATATAGAGAGTGAATAAAAGAATTAAAGGATGGATGAGGGAAGAAAGTAAATTAACAAACCCGAAAATTCGGTTATTAGTATAAAGCGTACTAGTTAATGGGGAAATCAATATATAAATAAAAGTTCAGTATTCAGTTTATAAAAATATAGCTAATGATACATACGATGGTATAAACGTAATTATTTATAAATATTTTCATACGCTATTTTTTATATGAAATTTAAAATTTTTTTCTGTAAATATTTTTAAAGTATTTTTAGCACAAAAGACTATTTCGAGTGTATGAAGATTGGCACGTGTCCGCTTGGGTAAGTTTTGAAATCTATAACCCTATCCCAGCCTCTTCTCTCTTCCCTTTAAAGACAACTCTTCGAAAGTTTTAGATCTTCTTAGAATTAAAAACCATCTTGAACTTATCAGAGCATTTCATCTTAGCAACATCCACACCGCTACTTGCATAAAAAAAAAGCCTGTTTTATCCCTATATGAACCTCTTTCATTCCAAAATATTCCCTGTGAAGGGGGGAAATTTCCGAGAGAAGTTTCTCATTAAGGATTTTGCAGATGCTCAAGATGGGGTGTTATGTATACAGTTATTCTTTCATTTTTATTTTTCCCGTTGGTGATTTTTGTTTCTTTTTTTTTTTGGTCTCATCATGGAAATGAAACTTTTTATAAGCACATATTTAGTAACCTTCCCTCGAAGAAGTCTATTTTTCATTCGTTTCTTTTTCCCCGTTTTTTTTCCAGAAAATCCCGAGAATATGAGGAAAAGACAGACTGCAAAGCCGTTGACGTTTTTTCTAATTTTTGCATAATCATATGAATTTTTAAAAACTTATTTTAAGGGTCATTTGAGTAGTTTTTTACTGCTTACGCCAGTATGAAAACTTATTATAAATATTTTTTTTCTTTCAAATACTCAGCCAAACGTCAAAATTAACTAATAGTTTTAGTCTCTGACAAGTGAATTTCAGTGATAAGTTGCGTCAGAATAAGGTAAATAATTGAACATTTGCTGATGATATTGTGTTTGTGAAGCAAATTTTACTGTAGCAACTTCTAAGGATAGGCTGATGTCTTGGTCTAAGAATAGGCCGATTGAAGGTCAAGCTAGATGACAAAAAGGTTTTTATCAAGTATGCATATCAGAGTTTTATTTGCAAAAGTATATTGATCATGTTACATATACTTAGGGGCAGGCAAAGAGAGAGACAGAGAGAGAGAGAATTGAGCGAACTTAACAATTTTAATAACAATACAAAAAAAAAAAGAAAGAAAAAGAAACTAAAACAGATTAAACGCAGACGGGTTTACAATGAAGTAAACTGCCTTCTTGCAGTTGCTTGCAGTATGAAAGCAAGAATGTATAGTTCGGTACGGAAGTTTTTTCTCGTAGATAGCAGTGGCTCACCTTTGCTGATATATGTTATAGACTGAAGTTGTTGCACAAGAGAGAAGTGGTTTTTTCTTTAAATATGAAGTAAAATTTGCAAGATCTGTACCACTACATGTATTATTTTAGTAAATTTATGTGGAAAGGTAAAAGTATGATTATCGTGAATTTTTAAATAAACAAGGTTTTTATTTTTGAATACACTGGGAATCAAAAACTGTAAAGAAAAGGAAACACTAATTCATTTATTATCTGCCTACAGGGAAAGGGCCTAATGTGGCTAATTTTTTTCAGAAGAGTGCAAATATCTGATTTATTAAAAGCATCTTTGCAAATCTGCATGTCATGTCCAACTTTTCAAAAAACTAAAAGAAAAAAAACGTAAAGATGTTCTTAGGTTGATTATCCGAATTTTATGTATATAGTAAATTTTATTATTTTAAGTCTGAGGGAGATATAAAGAATAATATTATAAATAAAACAAAATTTCAAACTAAGAATAAATATTTTAAAAAGTTTAAGTTAGCTCTTCTGACATTTTTTGCTTGGGGGAATACAATTTTTAACTGCTTGAGTGATAAATATTACACAAAAAATTACAAAATGGAAGATCTTTTCTGGAACAAAATGTGAATAGTGAGAAAAAGAACATAACTTCCCTTTATTTTCTTCTCACAAACTTAACCTTTTATAGTAATAAAACATATATATGGAAGACGGCCACCGGCCACTTTATACTTCTCCAAAGCATGCTCCTTTAGTTAACCTCATATCTCGACAGCTTACTATCAAAATCAATATTTAGTGTTATGTACATCAGAAGCTATTGCAGAGATTATTTCCCGGAAATCTATTTCATTTTTTTTTAACATTAAATAAGCACATTTACTTATAAACTATAAACTCTCTATTACGACAATTTCATAAACTATTGTAGATGATCGCTATACCGATTTTTATTTTATACCCTACTCTGATCAACTCTAAAAAATATTAAAACTTTGTAACAAAAAATATTTTATTTTCCGTCCATGAATCTAAACAATTCTAAATTAGAAGGAACAAATAAATTTAGATGACATGACTTTCCTATCATCTCCTTGCTTCGTAACATAAAGCGCTAAAAAATCTAAGAAAAATGAAATATTCTTAAAATAATATTTCAGTAAAGAAAGTTTGTTTTTATATCATTCTTTTCTTTTACTTTCGACAAAAAATACAACCGAACAGGGTATAAATTTTGAACGGACGTGGGGCTTATTATAGGAATTGAAAATGTCATCTTGTTCTAACAAGAGATGCTTTCTGCAACGACATACCTGAAACCTGAAACAAAGAGCCCATTTTATTTCTCTGTAAGGAGACACATTGTCCAAAAATATCAGTTGTGTCTTAAGATTTCATATTTTTTTAGAGGGAAAAAAATCTCAAATTAAGAACGACAAGACATCGCTCACAAGGGAGGAGCCCACCCCCTTGAAAGCCAATAAAAAACGAAGAATGTAGCAGATAGAACATTGCCATTCTTTTTCATTACCGAGGTTAGAAGCAGTCGATTCTTTTCTTCCAAAGGGCGCGTGTTGGAACATTTTTTTCTACTTTATTTTTCTCTATATCTGCACTTTTTCCGTCCGTGTCGTCTGCCCTTTTATTGCCCCATCCCCCAGGAAGACTATAAATTCCATTGCTACCCCCCCCACGTCCCTTCTGTGCTGTAAAAGTCCCTGTTTGTTTCTTTTTTTTTCAATTGATTTCAAAAGTTAGATGGCATCAAAAAAGAATGTTTGTTGTATGACATTGTTTCTTTATATGATTCCTCAAACTAGATTTTCCTTAGAGAATTAGGAAAATCTTTTCGATATCACAGGTATATGAGACATATAGGATCGCAAAGTAAACGGAAACGAACAAATCTAAACTTGCATCTATAATAATAGATGCAAGTTTAGTAGATGCAGAACTTTAGATCAGTACCTGTCTGTAGCGTATTCGTCTTTTTGTGTTTTATTTACTTATAGTTTTTTATTTTTATTTCTAGAAAACTCGGAATTGTAATTTATTTTGAGAATCATTTGGATATCACTTAATAATGAGAGAAAGAAATTATTCTATAGCAATCGTTCGTATTTAGATTAAGGTAACGACGCATCATCAGTAAAACGAGCAAACAAGATTTTGCTATTGTTACATAAGAGCGTCTTCCCAGCCAACTGGGGCCCAAGACTTTCTCGCCGATTAAGAACACATTAGGCGCGTTTTGGAAAGAAAAACACTATCGAGTGTTTCACGTACATCTGAAATCATTGCTGGGTGTATCATTTCCCCCACATCAAAGAAAATAGCTCTACAGAGCGGATGGTATAAAATAAAAAATTGAAAACCAGCGTAATTTCAATGCCGCAAACGCTTTTCATTTTCATGAAAATGTGGTATTTTTCATGCTGATTTTACGTCATTTTTATGTTAACCTTCAAGAGCGTTGGCTTAAAATGGACAAAATGCAATCTGACAGTAATGTAAACTGTTACAAATTACTGACAGTTACAAAAAAGTCTTACTATTCGATAAAAAGCAGTATTTCATATGATAAGATTTAAATCCTAAATTCTTGCAAATCATCAGCGTAATTTCAACGTAACAATCGCTTTTCCTTTTCACATATTTGCCGCTTTTCTTCATATTCACATTTTGCGCCATTTTCATAATCGAATATGTTAGCTAAAAAAAGTAAAAAATTAATCTAGCATTGATAATTAACTTTTTCCTCCAAACAAAAGTTATTAAAATTGCATTTCATTGTTCTATTTCGCATACCATCAGAGTTTTCGAAGACTAGTCACAACGTTTGAAGGCCTGCGTAATTTCAACGCCAGGAGAGAAAAATTTCAGCCATAAGAAGAAATCTTTCATAACAACGCATCATCAGTGAAAAGAGCAAACAAGATGTCGCTACTGTTAGATAAGAGCATGTTCCCAGCACAGTTGGGGTCAAGACCTTCTCGCCGACGTCGCCGATTAAGAACACATTAGGACTCACTATAAGTTTTGATGGAGAGGTATTGTGTTGGTGACACGTCACTTAAATAGTGTCTCGTCGAGCTTTGTATGGCACTTTTTATGAGGGGGAAACATTTTCAAGTGTATGATGTAAATCTTAAATCATTGCTGGATGTATCATTTCCCACACATCACAGCACTTCAGGAAGGAGGGTAAAAACAAAGATATTTTTCGGGGCCTCTTTGAGATTTTGGGTGTTAAAGGGAAGCACTTTCTAGAAATAATTTCCGATTAACGTGGGAGGTCGTGGGGACACAATGGGGTAATGTTCTGTGTTGATAAAAATAGAAACAATTTCACATTGCGTTATTTTTTTTAAAGAAGATCTACAAAATTCTTAAGCAAACAGAAAGGAAATAGAATTTTCTATATACCAGGTATATAAGAATAAGAATTTGTAAGTTTGACAAACAATGAAAGGCAAGTTTATTGCAAAATAACTTAGGTAACATATGACAACCTCGTTAACATACCTAGATAAAAAAATAAAATAAATTATAAAGTGCGTAATCAAGAATAGAGTCAAAAACTATTACTCAGCTCTTACGGTTGCAGTTAGAAAGGCAGACTAACGAAATTATGAAGTGATGACACAAATTTTCATCAAAACCTGAACTTCACAGTTGAAATATTTTTAATTTAGTTAGATCGATGTTTTTACCACATAAAACATAAGATTATATAAAACGGCGATGATAGTCCGTGCTAACGAAAGGAGTATTTTACAAGTTATCGTTGTATCAGCTGTTTCAACAACGGGGAGAAAATAGAAAACAGAGTGATTTGTATGCTGCATTGTAACAAAGTTGCTAATTTTTGAACAGAAAGATCATTGAATACAGGTAGATCATAAAAGATACAGATATATCAGCTAAGATATAACAGATATAATCATAAAAAGCACATATATCATTAAAAAAGCTACAGGCATAGAACAGAATAGCTAACATTAAAATAGAATTCATAAAAGAAATTGCGTTTGAGATGTCTGTGATAAACATATTAATTAATTCCATAAACTAAAAATATAATTTAATTCATTATAAAACCCAATAATAATAGTATCTCTTGTTTCATTGAATTCAACTCTTAAATATTTTTTTTAAATGCCATCGTATTAAAACTTTCCTTCTCAATTTAATTCGAAAATTGTGAGTGAATGCTTTTCGTAGAAGAAGGAGAAGTTGTGTCCTCTGAAAAAATCCATCAAAATTAATTCCCTTTTAGTAATTAACAGTTGTTTACGAAATGCATAAAGTTGTTCAAAACCTCGGTTTATTACTTAAAAGAAAAGAAATACCCAAAGAAAAACTGTAATATTAAATTTCACAGGCATTTAATCACAATCAATGCATTACTTGTTCTCTGCAAAGGAAATTACTAATTCCATTCGGCAAACAATTCGATTCCCCCAAATGAACTAATTTATCAGTTATAATGATTTCTACCAAGTACCGGATTCGAAATGGTAAATTAGCATAAACATTTAGAGAAATTGTACTTATATGATTCTAAAATTTCTACCGTATTGCCGTCTTTAATGATGCCATAAAACTAAGCACAACTATTTTTTAGAGTTCGCCGTTTTGAAAAATAATTCGAGTGTCATAAGTTCAGAAAAATCTGTTAATTGGTGTTATTAAATGCTTAAAAAAAAGAGGAAATTCAAATTTTAAAACTGAAGAACATTTCCCCCCAAAAAAACAAAACGATACTTCTTTTTTAATGAGCAGACGATTTGTTCATTCCTTCAATCAATAATTTTTTCTTTACTCCAAAAGAACAAATTCAACTATTCTAAAGTGAAAAGTTTAATTTTCTTTCCCTTTTCCTTCCGCATTCCTCATTAATTATCGCTCGTAAAGTGCCAATTACGGATTCACATTTTGGAATTTAAATCAGCCGCAATCATTTTATTTTGTCTTTTTTCTTTTACCCATGATAATTTATTTTTCGTCTACTATCTTCGCTAATGCTAGATGGCAGCAGTGTTTTTTTTTTAAAAAAAGATGCGTTATTCGATTTTAGATGAATTTAAACTGTTGTAAGATATGGTTTTATGTTACCAATTTATATTGATAAATTATGATAAGTTTTATTTGTACAGAAAAATAAGTATAAGTTTTATTTGTACATAAATTGAAGCTACAGTTCTACTGTGGCTTAGTGGTGAATGCAATAAACTGTGATTGTGAAGAACGGGGGTTCAATCCCGAGTGTCGGCTTGCACCCCACTCAGCCTCAGATCGATAGATGCCAGCTGGTTTGGGAATTAAAGGTCACCTATGCGCAGTGCTAACCACATTGCCACAATCCTGACATGGGTTACAAAATTGTGGAGCCTTACCCTGTATGATCCCCTTGGCCCACAACGGGCTGTTTGGAGAATGCTTTACTTAGAGTTCCTGATATTTAGTTAAAGAGTTCGACAACAGTTTCAAAATTCTCCGAAACATTAGGGTTGTAAAGGAGAAAGACAGTGAAACGGTTACCACACTTGGCGATGTTTCTTTCCAATCTCACTTTTTCCCGCCGTGTTCGGAACTGTTACGATATATCATGCGATGTTTCAGTAAAAATATACGTAAATAATAAAAACAAAATTTTTAAATTTTTAATTTAAAATTTTTAACGTGTAAATTATTGAAAGCATTAAGAAAAATTAGAATTCAATAACATATTTGTATCACTTGAAAAAATATTTTAAACTTGATAAAAATACCCCTTTTATTTTACTATATTTTTATTCACTCGGTGTAATAGTCTTGTTATCTTTGAAATGGAATTTTGATAGATGAACATTTGCGTCGATGGAATCTTGCAGTCAAATATTTAGATTTCTTTCCGAATAGGATAGCACTCCAAACCGTACTGATGTCAACTCAAGATTTCGTCATTTCTTGGTCTATACCAGAAGAATTTATCACGATATTACCGTCAAAGAGAATTAGCTCTTTCATAGTTTCGCAAAGTTATTGACAACAAGAACATTGTTGTTGACAACACAATTATTGACAATAAGTGAAAATTTTGAGCCTTTTCAGAAAAAATAGAGTGTTTAAACCTCAACTATAGCTTCGAACCTGGTTACAAATTATTGCTCCCATTATCTGCGCTCCGGTTCTAAATTGTGGTAGTATGGTGTGCGCATGTGCTATAATGTCTGCGCATGACCATTGTCTTTGTCGCCCATAACATATTAGTGAATCTTTAATGTGATGCTAACAACCAAACCGGTTTACTGATTATTATATATTATCATCGATGTATTGGTTATTAAATTTAAAAAAAAGTAATAAATAAAATTAATAAATAAAAAATATCAAAAGTGCTTCACTCTGTACTTTTTCTTTGGGCTTAAGATCATATAGCTCTAGAGAAGTAACTACATGTTAAAATATTCGCTTCGATTGTAGACTTTTAAAAATTCAACAATGAATTAGGCAATATTTATCTAGTATTGAGTTAGGCTGTATTGGAAGCGGGATAAAACGATCGTATCAAATTAATTTTAACAACAATGAAAGTGTGAAAAAATTCGCATTAATTATGATAGGATTGTATATTTAAAGTGTGTACATTTAATTAAAGAAAATTGAATGAGTTTTTTTTAACCGAGAACTTAACAGTAAACAAAATTACATTCTATTAGAAAAAAATTCTTCTCGCAAAGATATAAAATCAACAACATTTGATGAGATTTTACTTTTTTTAAAAGAATGCTTTCAGCAAAGGCAAAAAAGTTAATGAACATTTAGAAAAGTGCAAATAATGAATAAAAAAAACTTAAAAAACTACTTTGAAAAAAGATACGTTTTTAGAATCTTAGAATAGTCTATTTAATTGAGTAGAAACCTTGGGTATCTGCCTTCTTTTCACTTTGAACAATCTTTTCAATGCAAGAAAAAGTCTGAGACGTGAAAAAAATTCCCTAAAGACATACAACCGAGATCTACTTCTTATACTAAACTAGCTGAAGGAATGAAACATCTCAACCTAACAAAGGCGCTTTAAGTAGCCAATGGGAAAAAAAAGAATGAAAACTAAGACGAAATTGAAAAGAAGAAAATTTTTGTTACGTTTTTTGAGCGTTTATTTTTCGCCTTTTATTTCATTGATTTAAGACTTATTTTCTTTCTTCGGTTCTTTCATCGTTTCTACTAAAAGTTTCTTGCGGTATTTTTGCGTTTATTTTTATTTATATCATTTTACTTGTGGCAACAGTCAAAAAGTAACGGATTTTACGTTCGAAAAAGCCGCGGGATTTTCTCCTCGGGTTTTCTCAGTTTTCTTTTTTTAAAGAATTTTTCCCAATCTTAGCAAAAGCGGATTTTCGTCGCTTTGTTTTCAGGTTATCTTCGGATATATCGAAGATAGTGAAAGCCTGTAAGGAAGAAAAAAAATGGTTAAAAAAAACTTTCATATTAATGGTATAGCTATACGTTTTTGGTGTTTAAATCGCTGGCTAAATCTACAATTTGCTGTGACACCTGTTATATTGAATAATAATACCATGCTTTTAACAATTCGATAAAATGCTAAATAAAAATAATTTCATTGTTGGATGGTAATCTCAACTTTCTTCAAAAAGTTCAACAAAAAAAAACTACCTCTTTTAAGGTTGCGGAATGCCTGTTATGAAGAGAAAAAACTTGGTTGAAAAAACTTTCATATTAATACTATAGATATACGTTTTTAGTGTTTAAATCCCTGGCTAAATCTTATAGTTCGCTGTGACACCTGTTATATTGAAAAATAATTCTATGCTTTTAACAATTCGATAAATGCTAAATACAAATAATTGAATTGTTGGGTTGGAATTTAAACTTTCTTCAAAAAATTTAAAGAAAAACTCCCTCTTTTAATGTTACTGAATTTCCTCAAGCATGAGAGAAGTTAAAATAAGTTTTTATCGTATTTTTTGATGATTTTCAGTGCATTCTTGAAGACGAAATTTCAAAAATTTTGTATCTCTCCGAATTTGATGTTGAAAGACCTTAAAAATTGTACGACGGAACACTTTTTTCAAGTTAACACCAAATTGAGCAAACTAAGGTAAACAACGTTTAAGAGCACAAAAATATTTAAATATTTTTGTGCTCTTAAACGTTGTTTACCTTAGTTTGTATTTTAGCACAAAGATCGCCCACTTGTGTATTCACCAAATTGAGCGTTCATATACAATTTAAAGAATGTATCAAAACTCTAAACACATAAACTTCAAAAAGTTTGCACCCATGCGCTAAATATTTTGAACTCTTGAATGTTGGCGCGTTTTGGATTTCATCTGCGATTGTTTACAATTGATAACGAGTAAATAACCAGCCGTTAAAATATGTATGTATGTCTTTAGTTTCGTTATAAGGATATTTACATTTTAATTTTTAAATTTCAGCATATTATATTAAATAATTTTATGATGTATACATCTTACCGCCATCTATCTATTCTATCAGCTTTTGCTCTATAAAGCTTACTTCAAATTTGTCTTTCAACCCTTACAAAAATTGAAGGCATTTTTGAGGTTTGTTTGAGGTTGTTTTAACGTGTCAAGGTAGATTTAAGGTTTATTTGAAGTTGACTTCGAAAGCCCTAGGTGAAGTTGACTTAAGAGATCAACCCCTTAAGGTGTATGAAATTGTTTTAAGGTTGTCAGAAACATGGGCGGATCGTGATTTTGTGGGGCCCTGGGCTGAAACTACTTTGGGGCCCTAATAGCCATTTTGTCAAAAAAACTGTTTTCTATAGTGATGTAGATAAGTATATAGAAAAAAATAGGACAGTAAAATAATTTTATTAATTTTTTTTACTTATTTATTTTTATTTGTCTATACAAACAGCAACTGTACAACATTATTGCAAAAGAAATTGACAGGTTAAGTGTAGTTATGTTATATAAATTATAAGGCAACCTTTCTGCAATTTTGTGGTGCAAATTCCATTATTTGTTCAGCACATTTTAAGTCCTTCGTTACATCACAATTTATGGAAAGAACTGATAAATGATTTAGTCGATGGTTCGACATTGTTGTCCTATATTTGTTTTCTATGTATGACATCCTGGAGAAAGAGAGCTCAGCTTCACAGCTAGTGATTGGCAAAGTTAAAAAATCCTTAAGATAGTGTAGCATAGAAACATCATAGAATGATAGTGTAGAAAATATCAACAAATTTCAGTGGGATGAGAGGGTTGCTGGTAGTCAAGACAGTTATTAGTAAACTAAACAAGTTTGACACTTTGACGACGAGAACAGAAGTGCGGAAGAAAAAATTACGTCGGGAGTTAAGCGGCGCTGCGGGAAGTCCCCCGTAATAGACGCGAAAAAATACACTGACCAAAAACAAGCGACTGGTAATTCCCCGTTCCGTTCGATAGACGCGCACATGCATGGGTTGATTGATCTCAGGGTTGCCAACCTTATAATAGTTTTTTTTTTAATATTAGATATTTTTTTAAATTCAAAATATCACCGATTGTTTTCAGTTGGGACTGGGGCTCTTTGTATCCACGGGGCCCTGGGCTGCAGCCCAAAAAGCCCTTAAGTAGATCCGCCCCTGGTCAGAAATCTACTTTAGAGGAACCAGCTTAAAGAGGTTTTTTTTGAGGTGTGCTTTCTATTTTTGCTACACCTCAAGGGACTAAGTATTTTTGAGGTAAGAATAATTTTACCTAATCTCAAGTAAAATATTAATGAAGTATACTAAAAACAAAAAGCATTAAATGAGGAAGATTTTATGAGGTGTGAATGAGGGTGAAATTGAGATTTATTAGTGAGGTTATTTTTGGTGCTTAATCAAAAATTAAAAATTTAAGTAATTAAAAATTTAATTAAACATAACCTAATTTTTTAAGTCAGGTGTAATTTTTAACGTCTGGCAACGTCAAAACAAACTCAAAATCACCTTATTTTTGTAGAGGAATTCTCCCTGAGCTGCATGTATGTTTGATTTACGAACTGATTTTATTTTATGAATTAGTGTATGCTCAACTTTAGTTACTGATTCTCACTTTATATTGTCTAGTAAAAATAACTTTACTGATTCTTATGTGCATCATATCTTACGTAATTAAAAATTTTAGAGCTACCGAATAACAAATATCGTGACAACTACTGTACACCAAATAGTGTAAATAAGCTTTCCAGGCGTTTCACTGTACCAGGAACTATTTAGGCTCTTGATGTAGTGGAACACCCTTTCGATGTAAAGTAGTTGCCACTATGCTTAGTGTTCAGGTGTACGAAAGTTGTTTACAGTGAACCAATACTATATGAAAAAAATATTAACTATAGAATGTATTTTAAATTATTCTAGGTGGCTTCGCCCCCTGCTCGCTGCTTCGCAATCCGATGCTCGCTCATTGGATACGTTCTCAACGTCTAGCTTTTGTATACTTTTTTGAACACTGAAGTTCCGAAAACTTTTCACTGTAGAAAATTCTAAGCCTGTGCATTTCAATATTAATTTGAAATTGCAAACAGTTCACATATTTTTCTTAATCACACTATTCTAAATTTCAGTTGTTGAGAAAAGTAACTGTTGTAAGTTTTGCTTTAAAGTCTTTCCCACCAGAGGGCTAAAACCATGTGTTGTAAAACAATATGAAATAGTACTGAACGCCGGATGTAAAGCATCGGCTTCGATGAAGAGAATTTTGTGAGAATTTTTTTGATAATTCGGTGAGAATTCACCCGATTAGACATATGATGCTCACAACGTGCTCTTGCGCGCCGAAGCCTATCAATTAAAACGTATTAGCGTTTTATATAATATAGATTAGCCATATGATGCTCACTACGTGCTCTTTCGCGCCGAATCCAATCAATTAAAAATGAAAACTGTTGCCAGCGCGAGAAAAGAAATATCATCGGTTTTATTGATACATACGTACGTATTAGCGTTTTATATAATATAGAAGATAGATTGATTTTATGTTAAAAAAATTATACCAGTCTGTTGATTTGTTTAATTAAAAGAGTCTCTAATGCAAGAGATCCAACTAAAAGTGAAAACTTTCTCACCGAAATTTCACGAAATTTTATTTTATGGGGTTACTTGCAACATTGCCACTAAACAGAATACGGACAAACATGTTAACAGTTCCTTTCGAGGACTTGCAAATCCTTAACTAACTGATATAATTTTTAATTTTTTTGAAAAGCATGTAAAAAGAGAAAGAAAAGGATAGAAGAAAAAAGAAAAAAACCAAAAACCTCTTCCGAATTTTTGACTTGCTCAACAAGACTTTAACAATGAAAAACATTTAAAGGTTGGGAATTATTTGAAATTTTTATTTACTTATGAAATAATTTTGCATAGACTAACGCTGGCATTGTTAAACACAAAAAATATTTTTTAATGTCGATACTGCTATTAATATTAAAAACTAGGCAAATAATAGAAAAATAAAAGTTTCTTTTGATTGGAATAAAATGACTGAAAAGAATAATACTGTACTTGATTACTGTGCTTGAAACAATAAGAAATGATGTTTTGTCATGTTAGTTTTAAGAATAATTATATAGAATGACTACACTGTGGTATAATGATATATGATGGTGAACAACTTAACTCCAAATATGATGGTGAACAACTTAAAAGGAACATTTCATTTCGAGTTAACATAATACCGAGCTTTCATATACGATTTGAAAGAAATAATTTAAATCTAAACACTTAAAATTGAATAAGCTTACACTAAATTTTCCCTCATTCACACAAAATGAGAATTATTTTCCTTTCTGAAAGTGCCGATTATTTGTCGCTTTTTTTTATCGCCAGAAGTTGCGTTTGCAATTAGAGAGTTTGATTTGTTGCGATTTGATTGAAGGATTTGTTGTTCGCCGTTAAAATAAGTATGTATATATTTAGCTGTGTGATAAGGATAATTATATGTATTTTTTAAATCCTTGTTAACTGTATTAAGTGATTTGTGTCTAATATAATTTCAGCTTCCGTACTAATAAGCCTTGTTCGAGTTCGTCTTTATGTTCTCTCTGTGCTACGCGTAAGTTTGATTAACAAATTAATTATATTTTAATGAATTAGTGAAAATATCATTCTACATTAGTGATTCTTACTTGATATTGGTACGTAAAAATACATTTACTGATACTTATGTGCATGTTTTCTTACGATACTTATACTTTTTAGTTCATCTTACTATAATTATCAATTTTAGTGTTACTTGATAAAAAAATGGTGGTAGTTATTTTACTCCAAGTAGTGTAATAGGACATTCTTAGTGTAAAGAAACATGGCTTCGGTGTAAAGTAATTTCCACCATTTTTGGTGTTAAGATACGCGAAACGTTTTAAAAGAGCAGAAATATAGGTTCAGTAATCGTGTCTACATTCATATGGAGTTAATTTTCGAAAAATTAAAGTAAGATTTATTAATCAAGATTTTAGACAACATAAAAAATTTGCCTTATAAATTTAAGTTACAAATTTACATATTTAGGCAAAAAAATTTAGATTTCAGGCTATTAAGAGTACATAAAAAATTAAACACGCAAACCTGATTTATTAGGGATATACCTTTCGTTTGAACATTTTTCTTTTCAATAATCTTTATCCTGTTACTCATTTTTTCCAGACCCTTTTCACAGTTTAGCGTAGTAGAAAATTAAGTTTGACGTGCCAAAATTGGAATTTATGTATTTTTCCGTACTGCTGGTCGTATAACAGAAAAAATCACGTCAAAAGACAATTTTTGATATGATCTTCCATAAAGAAAAAACGAGCGGAGCTTCAACCGCAATTTATCTGCATTATAATCTTCTCTATTTAGTTTGTGGTTTTCCATTTCTAAAAAATGAATTCTTAGAAGAACGGTAACCACAAATCTTTTGAAATATCATTAGAACAAACATCTTAAATTACTCTTTGATGGGCACTAAAAAAGGAGGAAAAAAAATAAAAAACGACGCAAGGGTTACTTAGAAAAATACCATTATTCAACTTTAAATCTCAATTTAGAAATGTTTTAGTTGCAATAAACTTAATACACAAAACTGCTTTCAGAATTTTACTGCTTACTCAATACCGACGAGGGTTAATACCTGAAATCATGCAATAATTATATATAATTATCAAAATTAGATAGAGAATAAAGAGGATTACAATTGTACTTTATATAGCGTCTGCTGGAGAGCGACGAAATATGGTGATATAAAAATTATTAAAAGAAAATATGAAATAAGACAGAGTTAGAACCAATGCTATCGAGATCTGAAAGGTTGCTTTCCAAAGCACATAAGGGTTAATACTTTCAACATTTACAAATCCCATATCTCAATTCGTATTAACGCAATTCAGGAACTAATAGAGTTTTATGTAGTATTTTTCAAAATTTTTAGGAAATCACGATATAAATTAAAAATATTTTATAAACTCTTAAACCAGTTCCTCGGAGATGTACAGATTAGTCAGCAAAAGAAGAAAAATCTTAAAAGCTTGAGGTTCTGACCAGCATCGTGGCTATGAAAAGACATTTTTTTTTTTTTTTTTTGCAATTTCTGCTTTAACCTCAAGGCTTTTGATAGACAAATATTTTTACCTTCTTTTTGTTAAAAGATTGTTTATTTTAATTTTTTACATTGTTATTTAAACTTCACTTTCTTCGCGTGCAATAGAAAGAAGAATAATTTCACATTCACTCTAAATTATTCTCCGCTGAATAACTCTCAGAGAGCGGCAAAAGATGTTTTAGTTGCTCATCGTAAAAAAATACATGCCCGTAAAACTATCATGAACATAAAAATACAGCACTGTCCGTCAATTTTTTTTCTTAAAATATATAGTCATTGACCGTAATTCAAAATTATATTCGCGAAAACTATATCTTCGGTTCAAGTCTTGGCGTAGTTTCAAACTCAGCCTATTCGTTCGTCAGAAGAAAGATAGCCGTGAAATGAGGCGAACTAGTGTAAAGCAACTCTCAGTGGAAGAGTGAGAAAGTTGCATGCTCAATGTAGAGACTTCAAGAAAGATGCTTTCTGGCCTCGACTGAGTTCGAACACAAGACATTTGGGATCATAACCTGATGATGCAACTACAAGTGAAGTGACTGTCCACCGCGAATTGAGCTAGGAAGCTTTTTATGATAAACATGTAACTGATGTCTTCTAATGTTGCTGAAGTTCGTAACAATTTTAGAGACTACGCTTTTTCCTCAAAAAAGAGAACTGGCCAGATAAATTAAAGGCCAACTCCTCAACTTCTCTGGAAATATTTTAGAGTAAAAGTAATTGGCAAAGCGCAGTTGCTATAGAAAACCTTTCTTCTCTACAGAGCTCGCTTGGAACATGCGGGATGCTCCGTAAAACTGCCAAATCTCTGTACATAATTTATATGCATTTTTTATTTTATTTCAATTTAATTCCAAACAACAAGGAACTACCAGTATGATGTTTAGTCGTTTTTTAGCTTACGATCAAATTAATAAATGTATAGAAAGAATTATAAAACATTTTTATACTCCAAAATCTTTTAGAATATTATTAGTATGATGTTTAGGAGATTTTAAATTGTATTAAAATAAAAAAGTTCAAAAAGCCGTTATAAAACTTTTAAAAAGATAGTTTATACTTTATGATGCTTAGACTACAGTGAAAAACAGCGTAAAAGAAGCACAAATAAAGTACATAAATATACACACTATAGTTTCGATTCTCTGAAGAAGAACCTTCCTCAAAGTCTAAACACTGCTTGTTGTTTAGACACTTCCTCCGAGTCCTTCCTCAAAACCTTCGGTATTTCATGAACCTTCCTCTGTGTCTAAACAGCATTTGAGGTTTAGACGCTGAGGAAGGTTCTTGCATTCCTATAGTATTTCTATTTTATTATTTTAGTATTCTCTATTATATTATCATAGTATTCTCTATTATTTACATTTCTGTTCTTTATTCGTGTTTTACTCACGTCGTTTTTCTTCGATTATCGTACTGCTGTCAAAATTGTTCACTCACTAAAACCTCTTTTTACAATACATTTTGTAGGCCATTATCATTATGATTTACTGAAGATTTTAGAGTACAATTAAATTTAAAAAAATACAAGAGGCATTATAACACTTGTTTAAACTCTAAAACCTCTTCAGGAATACTGGTATTAATGCCTCGTAGTTTTTAGATTGCGATATAATTATAAAAGCACGAGAAATATCACAAAACTGGTTTATACTCTAAAACCTTTTACGAAGTCGCTTTTAGGAGTGAATTATCAGTATCATGTTCAGTAGGTTTTAGAGTGCAATAAAAAATATATAAAACGTAACAAAACTTTTTTATTCTCTAAAGGATCATATAAGGAAACTTTACGTACTTCATTATCAGTATGGTGTTCAGTAGTTTTTCTAGATTTCGCGATAGAACCAAAAAATACAGGAAACAAAATAAAACTTGTTTATTCTCCAAAAACCCTTTTACAAAACATTTCGTAGTGCATCATCAATATGATGTTCCGCAGTTTTTAAAGTGCGATAAAATTAAAATTCTCTAAAATGCGTGCGATATTCTCTAAAATTTCTTATAAAAAATTTTGTAGTGAATTATCAGTACGTGCGATAATTTTTTTTCTTTTTGAAAGGAAAGAATAACAAAATTTTATTCTCTAAAATCTTTTATAAAAACAATTCATAGTGCTTTATCAGTATGATGTTCAGTAGTTTTTTGAGTGCGATAAAAGGAAAAATTTTGGAAAGCACACATATTAAAAAAGTTCTTTATATCAATTTTTTGTTGTGAAAACAGATATTACTCTGCTCATTGTAAACAATAAAATAAATTATCAAAACATTTTTCCGAAAGTAAATATAGATTTTATTTCTAAAATAAAACATTACTATCAAGAAACTAAAAACGATAAAATAAATCGACAACTTGTCTTCGAGTGCTGAAGCTATGTGGCGATAATATCGATTGCCGATGGAGCGTAAACATTAATCGAAATTTTTTCGAAGTATCAAACATCATCTTCAATAACCATTCGAGGAATCCGACCTTCCAGAGGAAGCGAAAAATAAATAAGTATACTTATTTGAAAAGAAAAAAAAAGGAAACAAAAATAAATTTTAGCATCCAATTCTGGAAAAGTTAAAGTTATCTTTTATCCTTTCTCGAGAAAAAATAAACAAAATTGAGAAAAATGCAAGAAGTATTTGACTACTAGCGTGTCAAAAATCTTTTTTGCTTTAGCTACTCTGCCACCTCCAATTTCATATTTATCCCTTCGCATGGGGAAAATTGATTTTGACTGTTAAAAAAAATCCCTTATAGCGTTAGTGGATGTTTTTTGAAGTGAATGCTTTATCAGAGTGGTCAGGTGTGTGAATCTAGATTATATGTTTCAACTTTGACGGCATTGTTTATTCATATTATTTAAACGTTATTGATTAAAAATTTTAGAATAATAAAATTATATATAATTCTTTTTCTCCATAAAATCTGTAAGTAAATTGCGATACATTTATGTCAAAACGATTTTTCAATGGGCTAAAGTCAGAGAAGTGCTGTGTGAAAAATTAGAGCTCCTGAGAATGGTGTGGTAAATTATAAGTTAAAAAAAAATTGAGCAAAGAATAAGTCTATTTATGTATACAAACTCTGGAAAATGTAATGTTTAAAAAAGTAGAAGCTAAGATGAAAACTGGGAAAATCTACGAAAATCATTAAAAAATGGGTGAAAAATTAATTAATTAAATTTTCAATTTGAAATTTTTTAGTAGTGGTTAGGCTTGAAGCAGTATTTTTGGAATTTACATAAAACTGAAATAAACATGATTTTTGCAATCATTATCTATCTTAATCTAAAACACATATTAAATAAGATGCGTGAACATCGGTTCTTGTTTGAAACGTTTTTGTATTTTTTTTCTATATAAATCATAAGAATAATAAATGTCGTTTTATCGTTAAAAACATTTTCTCTAGGCAGAAAAATTACATGACTTGATAGTTATTGAACGAAAAAGCTATAGTAATTAGTGAAAATTTATTAAAAAATTATAAAGGAAAATGAATTATTTATCCCTCATTTAGCAGTATTTATGAGTAATATAAATTGATCATTCTTACCTTTGTTTAACATTCTTTTTATTCATTTATATAATTTTCTTTGCTATTATTATGCTTTTAATTTCGATTATTATTCAAAATTCTTTTAAAAAAATGTTTTTTCTAGGGATAAAAAGATATCTAGTTGCCTTTTTAGAATTATTAAACAGTAAATTGGTAAAATATATTTTTGTAAATTTTATGTAAAACTATGCTTAGTCTAGGCATACAATTGAAATCATAAATTTGAAATAACAGTTTGAAGTCTAAAGTTTTATTACAAAGTAACTTATTGCTGTATTGTTTACTAATATCTTTATCAAAATAATTTACAAGTCTTTGTAATATTTAAAAATTAATTAGAGTTAAAAAAATATATTTATAAATAAAAAGCGATAATATTCGAGCAAAATTTTAGGATTTAAATTTTATCTCAATCAAATCTAAATTGTACAACCAATTTCGTATTATTAATATAAGCAAAAAATTCCATATTTTTATTGAATAATTTTTAATTTTGATGTAACAAAAGCAATTGAGTAGCAGTCTTTGGGGTTGGTAATCAAAGCGAGCAAACAGCAGAGCTATTTTTTAAAATTGATAAAACAGACTGAGTTGATTTTGAAGCCAAGCACTTCATTATTAATTTATTATTTTTCATTAAGTCACTTGACGAAAGTTTATAGAAAAACAGAACAATATTTATTTATACAACAAAAAGAAAATAGGTTTCTAATAGGAGGGGAAATACGGATGCACCTTCGTTTTGCCCTTAGTTACACTCATCTTTTACGAATATTTAATAAAAAAACTCCAAATTAGCGGCAATAGTTGATGTGATCAATTTAAGAGCTGGTCAAGTGTTATCAGTACATGATCTTATCAAAAGCAGCTGTGTCTAAAGTTATTCTGGTTTAGAATAAAAAGAAGTTTATTGAATAATAGACTGAGTTTATAGATTGGCTAAACTATTCGTTTCATCTACATATTGCAAGTCTTCATATTATAAAAAAATCAAACTCATTATACATTTAACTGAAAAAGGAGACAATAAAATTTTTTTTTCAACCACAAACAATTTATTACAATTTTTTATGCATCAACTGATTGTTCTGACACAAAAGCGCAATATGTTATTGACAAAGAAATACCTCCCATGCCGTTTTCTGTAAGATAAATGGACAAAATGTTGCCAATAGAAAAAAAAATCGCCAACAAAGAGTTCCTTGCGTCCAGAAAATCAGCAACAATCACCTATAAAGCGTCTTTATCTTTTTAACAGACATACATTTTTTTTTCGTTCCTCACGCCCAAAATCGATAGAACAACCCACGGATGGTGGTGCATCGTCAGTGAAAAATAGTGCATGCTTATCAACATATAATGAATCTTAAAATACCAGTTAATTGCGATGCGGGGAGAAAATATCCGCAGGGAATGCTGGGTAACTTTTTTCGAACGTTTTTTTTATGAACCATTTCTAATACTACTGTTTCGTAAATGGCTTTTCGTGTAAACTATAGGTCTCATTATCGCCTGTAGTTGACGGGTTTTGTATCGAAATGAGATATATCTTTATCTACTATGTAAAATGAGATCGTAGTAAATAAGTATTCAATATTTTTTACATTTTTTATTTCTATTTTATTCTTTTTTTTTGCATTTTGGATGGTAGAGTTGTTTTGAATAATTGCGGTCGTTTGAAAAAGTGTCGTTATCAGGAATGGTAATATTTTCATCACCTTCTCTATTAGAGGGAAAAAAAGTTTGCGATATGAAAATTAACAAAAACAATTTGGGTTGTGTGGTTTTTTTTTTGTTCTTTAAATTAATTTATTTTCCCTACTTTCACTAAAGTGTTCGATTACTTTGTAATTAATTTAACACTAGATTGCCCAAAGAAGTCATTTTGACTGCTTTCTAATCTCAATTAAAAAAAAAAAAAACAATGATGCATATAATGACACAATTTCGTAGAATTTTGTGACTTTTATAATTATTTTCATTGTTGATATTTGCTAATAATTTGTTACATAACTGAAAATAATATCAAAAATATTACAAATTAATTTTAAACAAATTTCTTTATACATTTGTTATTTTTTCACAATGCAGTCTGTTTGACTGCTTTTGGGTAATATATACATTTCAGTCTCTCTAGTGTTAAACAATGCTGGGCAATTGCTTGATGTATATTTAGAATATTGTGGCCTTTAAAAATAACCAATAAATTCACTTTGATTTTTGTTTAGTTAGAAATTTTCCTTGAGACAGTACTTTATGTTACTGAATTGATGAAATATTGTTTTCCACATAATTATCCGTTCAATTTATTTATTGAAAACTTAATTAATTTTACTAAAGTGTTCCGTTATTCTGTAATTAATTTAAACAGCATTATGCAATTGCTTGATGTATATTTAGATTACTGTGCACTTAAAAGATAACCAATAAAATTACTTTGATTTTTGTTTAATTAGTAATTTATCTTAGGACAGTACTTCAGGGTACTGAATCGATGAAATATTGTTTTTCCCATAATTATTTAAATTTATTTATCGTAAAATAATTTTTATTTTCCCTACAGTCATTAAAGCGTTCGATTACTCTAAAATTAATTTAAACAACGTTATGCAGTCACTAAATGTATATTTAGAATATTGTGCACTTCAGAGATAACGAATTACTTTACTCTGAATTTAATTTCATTTGAAATTGTTTTAGCGACAGTACTTTATGATACTTAATTGAAGAAATGCTGTTTTCAAATTAATTATACGTTCAATTTATTTATCGTAAAATAATTTTTATCTTCTCTACTGTCACTGAAGTGTTCGATTACTCTATAATTAACGTTGTGAAATTGCTTGATGTATATTTAGAATATTGTACACTTAAAAGATAACCGATTAATTTCTTATGATTTTTGTTTAATTTGTCATAGTACTTTATGGTACTAAATAAACTATATACTGTATGAAATTTAACTATCGTTCAATTTATATATTTTAAAACTAATTTACTATTCCTAAAGTTACTATCACTAAAATTTACTATCACTGAAATGTTTCATTGCTCTAAAATTAATTTAAATAACATTGGGCAATTACTTGATAAAATATTCATAAAATTATTTTTATATAATATTCATAAAATATTGTTCACATTAAGACTAACTATTAAGAAGAATAAACTTAGCGATTTTTGTTTCATTTGCATTTTTTGCGACAATTCTTTATGGTAATGCAGTTAAGAAATTCGGTATTCAATTAAGGCTAACCAGGATCATGGCTGACATTTTATTTTTAGAGGGTGCGCATTTTTCTTTATATAGTACTTATTTATTTATTGATTTTTTTGCATTAGTCAAATTGTTTGTTTACTTATTTTAAACTGGTTTTAAAATTTACAACTTCAAAAATAAATGCTATTTATGTAATAAAATATAAACATTCACACAATTGTCCGTTGAGGGGTAAGGTCTTCATAACGGTTATTTTTGAAATAACCTATAGAAATACTGAAAAATCTTAGATGAACGTGCTCTGAGGAACTTAAGAGATTAAAATTAAGGTAAATTAGTGAAGCTGTCATAATGACCAACATTTACGCTTTTAGGGAAAGATTTTTTGTTGTGGTAGTCAAATAACAATTCAGTTTATTAAACTTTTTTCGTATTTAAGAGCGTGTCACACTACGTTTAGCAAATATTTTAAATGAGGTCATCTGTAATCTTTAATGAACTTATTTTTAAAAAATTTCTTGTTAAAATTTGTGTAACATTTTTTATACAACTTGGGGATCGTAAAGTGATTTTTAAGTGAGGAAAATATAAATTCGTTACCAAAAGCGAAGTGGCAGAAAAAACATGAAAATCAGTTTTATTGCTCGTTGAAATTTGGAGGCGTTTTTTTTTTTAATAACCTTTCAGCGTCACTCCTTTTTCTCTGACAAATTTTGATAAGTATTAAGTCCTGCGATTCTGACTATTCACTAGATTTTAATGACGATTTCGTTCTTAAAAATGTATTTGCGAGTTCTGACGCGTGCATATTTTTGAACTTTAGTTCTGACCAAGGATTATAAATATAAAGAAATTTTTTACGAAAAACTGTGTATCAAAGCCGCGTTTATTGCAGAGACCTGAAAGTCTCTTTCGTTCACATCTGACCAGGGCAATACCTTGAGTATGAAATAGAAGTTTGATCAAATTGGACAAAGATCTCAATGCCGAAAGTTTGTTACCTTAAATTCGTTAGGTAATCTGATGTTCAAATATTAAAAAAAAAAGATTAATAACAAGAAAATAAAAGACTTTAAATTATTTATCTATTCTTAAATTTATGTCTTTTTTAAATATTTTAAAGTAATTTTTTGAGTTTTCGTGAAATATTTTGCAACAAATGTCATCATCTTGAGCATTGTTCAAATCGGATAAAGATCTCAATGCTGATAGCTTTTTACCTTAAATTTGTTAGATAAGCTAAATATCCCGATATTTAAAAAAATAATTATAGTATTTTTAAAAAATAAATGGTATTTTTCATAGTTAGTAAATATATGTTTAGTGCACATAACATAAGTATGAGTTCACTGAGAAAATAAGTATGGTCAAAACTACCGAAATATGGTAAAATGTATCACGTTTCTGGCACTATGGGAACACGAAAAAGCTCGGTAATTTTTACCTAAGAGCTTTAGTAATGATTTTAGTGAAAATAACAATCAAATATGGATTTATATCGATATGTGATAATATTTGGAAAATGTGGTAGAATATGGCAATTTTATCATGATACCTTAGAGCATAGCATAAAAACCATTTAATAGGTCAGTTAAATTTGCTTTTCAGTTTTGTATTTTTTGCTAAATATGTAGCTGTATATAAGAAATACTATAATTTTAAAAACTAGAATTTTCGGTAAACCGTTACTATATGAACAGAAAAATTACCTAATGAAAGGTTTAAATACCGTATATTTTGATTCCTTTAACCAAAATTATCTATATATATAATTTTTTTGCCAGAATTCTT
Organism: Parasteatoda tepidariorum; assembly: GCF_982258835.1. Lineage (NCBI taxonomy): Eukaryota > Metazoa > Arthropoda > Arachnida > Araneae > Theridiidae > Parasteatoda > Parasteatoda tepidariorum. Next base: position 101,529,355 of record NC_141757.1, read on the forward strand.
CTTGTCATACAGTACTCTAATTTATCCAACATTTGTGTCTCCGTATAGAATTCTAAATTAGTTATTGCTAATATTATTGCTCCCACCTTTGAAAGCTGTTCACAAAGAATTAGCTTATAAAATTTTTTGGCACTTTTTAACTAGTTTTTTCTCTTTTTTTTATTCATGTATTCCCCTGGATTAATTAACGGTAAGGAAGCAAAACATTTAAATTTACGATAAATTAATTAAAATATTTATAGTAATAAAAATCGAAATTTACCTTTACACTTCTGTTTGACGCTTTACTGTATTTTTTATGCTACATTAAGACAACGTGTAATATACTATTTTTACAGATACGTTTCGTGACTTGCGAGCGGCAATAAATTAAAATAAATCGAAAGTATTCCCAGCACGATACGAAAAATCAATAAATGCATTTAACTAGACAAACATTTAACATAAATTACTTTTTTTTTCCTTCAAATTTTACATTATAGAATTATTGCCGCAAATGACTCAAGGGACATAGAATAATTCGAGTAAAGATATCATTGCAAATATTTAATTATAAGTTTATCATAAATATCTAATTTAAGTGATGGCATTGAGAAATAAATTTTTTTAATGCATGCTTCTAATCTAGCTGCAAAAAGATTATTTATTTTAATTAAATTTGTTTGGGAAAGTGCTGAAAATGCTAATGAAGTTAAAATTTTTGAAGTTTAATATTTTTTAACTCATTTTTAATAAAAGAATGAAATTAATATGCGCCTGAATTTTTTTTACTGAGATTAATTGGGAAAATTCTAATAATAGACTGAGATAATTATTTGCATCAGGGCGTGCGTTACAAATGCAATTTAATGAATTGTTTAAGTTATAAGAAAATGCATTTTTAATTTAATTTATATATTCACGTTAATTTAGGTTTTTTATTCATTATCTTGGATTTATGCTTTAAAACAAAGTTCTTTCTTAATTCGTTTTTATTAACCCTCAATATGATTTTTGTGGTTTTAATTCATTGTTTTTTGTTATTCTAAACAGTTTATTGTAAAAAGAAAAGGAATTTTTAGAAGTCTTTGTACAGTCATTTTGATAATTTTTGGACAATAAAAATACAATATTACCGTTAAGATTTCAGTGTTTTCACTACAGCGCGAGAACGCGAGAATCTCGCATATTTTTTTATATTCTCGCATTAAAAAATGATTACCGCGAGAAATTCGCGCATTCTATAAAAAAATTTCAAAATTCGCGAATTTCTCGCATTTTGAAACAAATTTCTCTTTTGCGCCATTTAGAATAAAATCCGTTTCACTTTTCTTTCTGGATCTTTTATTATTTTCAACATCTGCCCCATTATCTAGCTTCCCTATTTACCAGTATTGTTCAGAACCTTTAAGAACAACAGAACACCATCCTTCCGAACCACGGAACCTCTTTCAGAGCGCATTTCTCTGCAACCACGTGTTTACCGTAGGTAAGGTTTCTTCATGTAAGACGTTAAAAGTTTTTGCTCGTTAATGTAAGATGGACAAATACCTCGTAAAGCCAATATCTTCTACTCCGAAACGGACAAATGAAAATGAAACAAATGTGGGTAGAAGCGATCAAAACGAAACAAATACGCATTTGAGCAACCTAATGAGAATAGCTGATGAAAAAGTAGATGTAGAACATTTTCCATATGATGATGCAGCAAAAATATTCAATGCTTTAAAAATTAGAAGATGTTAAAAATGCATTATAATTAAAGAAATTTTTTTTTCAAGTCTCTTTGCGTTTTTTTTTTTATTATTATTTTTTTTTTTTTTTTGAAATCTCACTTAACTTTTTGAAATCTCACCCTGTTTTTGAGAAAGGGTGAGAAATTCTCACCCATTTTTTTTCTGAGATGAAAACACTGGATTTTTACATTTAATATTTCAGTCAAGATGGACAAAAAAAGAAAGAAAGATCAATCTATAAATTAATTTTCGCAGAATTTTATAGATTTACTCATAAATCCATTGCTGCAAAGATAAATAAGTTCTACATGAAACTGATTATACATTAAATTTCATAATTTATGAAAGATTTTGAAATTCAATATTTTTGCAGAACGAGATTCTGTAAAACTCTTGTCTTAGAAAGTTTAAGTATAGAAGTAGGGGAGAGCGGGGTCAATTGTAACAGGGTACGATTGTAACAGAGCAAAAATTTCGAGTGTCGGATTCTAGATTTCATTCCCAGGGTGGCGCACAAGGTGTATTTAATAAATCTACATCTACATGTACACTTATATGCTGGCAACCATTTTTATGTACTTTTGAAAGAGTTACATCACAAAAGATAGTTTCACACTATGTAAGTACTTTTTTTGGTATTAGAATATTATATTGTAACAAAGTAATTTTGTTAACAAATAAAAATTATTAACCGAATATGTAAGTAGACACCTTAATTAACATTAAAAAAAAAGATTAGTTTTGTTAATTAACTAGCATTGATTTTAACAAATGAAGCTGAAATGGCGTCTTGGGGACGATTGTAACAATAAGTAAAGGGACGATTGCAACAGCTGAAAATAAATAATCTTATGTTTACAAACCATTACTTAACTCTTTTAGAACCACCAATAGTTTCCTATATCATTTATATTATGTTTCATGTCCATTATTTTATTTGTCACCTTTCACAGCATAAATTAAAATTTTTAACCCCTTAAAGTTAAAAGTTTAACCCTTTAGGTCTCTGCTCATTATTAGTTTTACTCCTAAAATATCACTACTATTTTGATCAATAAAAAAATATATCACAACTATGATAATATGTATAATTAACTATGTTTCAGTATTAAAATTATTAATATTAAAATTAAGTATTAAAATTATTAATATTAAAATTAAGTATTAAAATTATTAATACAAAAATTATAAATACAAAAATTATAATTACTTTTGTATTAATAAAACCATTAAAACTCTTTCGTTTTCATAAAATGTCTTTGGTAATGAATAGATGTAGAAATTCTATTTTGGGACTTCAAGGCTGAAAACATACCATTGAATTATAATTAGATTTATGTTTCAAGGGAATAGTTATTTTTAAATTTTGTCCCTCTTTCACTTCCATATTAGGAAGCATTAAATGATTTTCCTTAATGCGTAAGGTTACAAGACTGAGCCTTTTTACTCATTTTCTATTAGTATTTAATGCGGGAGCGATTGTTTTCGCATGTCTCTTGCTGTACGATGATGCCAACCTAAGCTTTGCCACTACTGTCTTTATATTAGTCCATCCCCCTCCAGATGAGAGATTTGGAATAAGAATCACCAACATTTTATGCGAACTTAACATTTTAAATTTTGAAGTTTTTACTTACACAGACGCTATCCCACCATGGATTGACTTTACAGCTTGTGTTTTAAACGTTTTTAATAGTTTGAAAAAATCCGAGACAAACCCAACAGTTTTTAGCCAAAGATTTTACGAACATCGTCATCAATATATGGATTTTACGCCTATTTATACAGATGGATCGAAACATGATCACCATGTTGGTTGCGGTGTTGCTTACGAAAGTTTTAATATGTCTGAAAAATTTCTTCACGAAACTTCAATTTTCACTGCTGAATGTTATGCTATTTTGCTAGCTCTTAATTTTATTTCAGACCAAACTAAAAATAAATGGATAATTTATACTGACTCTCGTAGCTTTATATCTAGTGTTCCTTACATTGGAAAAAACCCCATAATTCAAAAAATACAAAACCACTTTACGCAATTGCAAGTCTGAGGGTTCAACATATATTTTTGTTGGATACCCTCACACGTCGGCATTCTTGGAAATGACCGTGCTGATATCATAGCTAAAACTACTCAAAACTTAAGCAGTAATCTCTTGACATGTTCGGACCTCAAACACATTTGTAAATCTTCAGTTCATCAAGCCTGGAAAAATCATAGGAATAGACAAAGTAATAATAAATTACATGAAATTTATCCTAATCTTGATAATTGTAAGACATTAACTGTTGATCGCAAAACCCAGACTTTAATTAATAGACTACGTATCGGGCATACTCGTTTTACGCATATGCATTTACTGGTAGCCGAACCTGCACCCAGCTGTACTCTATGTCAAGTTGACATTTCAATTAAACACATATTAACTAACTGCAGACGATTCAAATATTTGAGGAAGAAACTTTTTGGCAGATTTTATCCTAATCTTTCATCCCTACATAGTGACCCTATACATCACAATCTAATCAAGTTCATCAAAACAATAGGACTGTATTCACTAATTTAAGTAAAAGTGCAATTCTTTTACCTAGTGACTGGCGCAGTATAGCCACTTCTGGCTCTTGTGCCATTAAACTTCAACTAACCAACCAACCAACCAGATGGGAGAGTGGGTGAGACTTCTGTTTACACCATACTCCAGTAATAAAGCCTGTTACAATCTATCGGTTTATGTTTTCTACTATGTAAATTAAAAACACTATCAAAATTATCGGGATTGTTGCCCTGTTATTAGATATATATATATACATATATGTATATATACAGGCACATTTAGAGAGGATAAGAAATATATCTTAGCTGTTACTTCATAACTGAGTTTTAATTTCGATAAAAACACAAAATTATTCTCATTGTTCACCCAGTGTCCTAAATAAACAAACAAATTGAGCCGGACCTCTTGAAGCTCTTCTCTGACGCAATAGCAGCTCAGATTAGTATAAATTAAAGCATTCGTATCATCAAGAAGAAGTGCCTTTAATAGTACAGGAAGAAGGTGGAATCAGCACTACGTAAATTATTTCTTGAAACAACCTGACAAAATGAATACGACTTTCGTGTTTCCTACGTATAGAGAAAAACTCTATAATGTAATACGAGTATTTTAATGTATACAATTTTTGATTGCAAAGAATTCCAAAATTGAAATTCAAAGAATACTCATTGATCAAGAAAGCTAAATATATTTTATTTTTTCTATCATACAGAATAAACACCATCCGAACTGTAAGCGATTAAAAAAACTCGAGGTAATAAAACAAGAGCAACTGAAAACAGTTTGCATTCTTATAACTAAATAAACTCAGCAATGTTTGCATTCTTCAAACAAAAGTTATCGAAAACAAAGACACTCGATTTGAATCTATTATTTATTCGTAAAAAAAAATAATAACTCAAACATGTTCATATGACAAAGTGAAATAGAAACAATCTGTTGCAGGTGTGGATCGAAAACACGAGCAGGTTTCAGTTTATTTTTCGCAGAGAAAAGATTGCAATTTTGTGTTTATTGCTTCTTTTGCTTATTCTAGCGTCAACTTTGTTTTATTCTTTTATTATACTTCTAAACAGATAGTTGATCGAAACTGTCACTTGAAGAAGTTCATCGCCATTTTCTTTTTGTTCCTTTTTTCTTTTATTTCCAGGCAGTTTTCTTTATTTTAATGTTTTTACAACCTGTGCCTTCATATGTTATTAAAAGATTTTCTGTACTTACATGGTAGTTCTTGATTGTTGTAAGAGTCCTATTTTGGAACTGTTTAGAAAATAACACTTTATTGCTCAGTAGAATACATTGAACTTGATTTATTACGAGGGCAAAGTTAAGTACTTTTTGAAGACAATCCAGTAGAATAATTGAAAAGACAATTTGTAAGTAAAAATGAAGAAAGAAATGGAAAAAAAAATTCAAAAATTAAGCTTAAACAGATAATTGACTGGAAATTCATAGAAGTATTTAATTTATTGCACTCTAGATAGTCTCTCTAGAGCAGTGTTTCTTAACCTTTTTGGTATAATGGACCCTTTTTAAAATTTTTTAAGAAGTCACAGACCACCCCCTGTAAAAAAAAAATATTGTAAAAACCATCAATTATTTTTACTTTACTTTATTTTCAATTGAAATAAAATTTGAAGGCTACTTTGTGTTTTTAAAAATGTTAAATTTTTATATGGTTTGCGAATATTCTTTTCCTCATATTGTGGAGGATTGCTGTCATATCTAAGAAGAAAGGGCAAAAGATCGACTCACAAAAAATGAGGGGTTGATAGAGGATTATAAAAATAGCAAATCAGACGTAATCAGGGGGTTGCCCCTGATGGTGCAAACGGAAAGCCGGTTGGTGCAGAATGTTAAAAATATGACAGGGATATTAGAGGGTCCGCACTGGATTTGGGGTATCTCTATCACCTAGTTTCAAATATGTATGTATTTTCACCTTTTAGAAAAAAAGATCAATGTTATTTAAATATTATTGATCCAATCGTCTTAAAAGTAGTCGGCGTACTCCCAAAATATGACCCATGGACCCCTAAGGGGTCCATGAACCACAGGTTAAGAAACCCTGCTCTAGAGTCATGAATAAATCTGGAGCATAGGTTCCTGATATCTTTTTGGATCACGGCCCACTTTGCGTGTCAGAAAAATTTTCATCGTCCCTGTACAAGAAAAATTAAATAAATAATTAATCAAGGAAATTGTTTTGTATAATTTTTTTAGCTTTTAATATTTTTAATTCATTTCTAAAAACTAGTTGTTTGTTGTTACAACAGGCTTATTGAGCTTGATTCAGTATGATTGCTAAGTTTACTTTTAAGGTAGGTAGGTAGTTCATTTACGTCGCACTAGAGCTGCACAATGGGCTATCGGCGACGGTCTGGGAAACATCCCTGAGGATGATCTGAAGACAAGCCATCACAATTTTGATCCTCTGCAGAGAGGATGGCACCCCCGCTTCGGTAGCCCAACGACCTGCACGCGAAGTCGAGCACTTTACGGTAGAACAGTTTAACGAGGACCAATACCGCACACCCTTGGTCTCTACGCAGACTGATCCAAGTGGTCACTCATCCGCACACTGACAGCAGCCAGTGATGCTTGACTTCGGTGATCTGCTGGGAACCGTGTCTTAACGATCAGTCCACTGCGGGACAAGTTTACTTTTAAACCACACTGAGTGGTTATTAAAAATGTATATATATTTATTAATAATTTTATAACACCTATAATTAGTATGTTGATATCTTTTCCATAAAATTTAAAATTTTTAATTAATGGTTTTCGAATACCCATTACTATTTTTTTTTTGTTCTTTTTTCATATCTCGGTGTAGTTTTAACCTAACATGTAAACAATCGTTTGGACATTTATCATTATTTATTGTATTCTTCAATATTATCTTTAAACAATCGGTATTTGCATCGATTGTGTTGTTTGTATTCTGCTTTCGGGACTATTTAGAAAAAAAATTGCAGCATTAATGACAGATGACTCTTTGATGTTGATTAAAACATGTAATAAAGCTTAGATATTCATCGCCATTTTCTTTTTGTTCCTTTTTTCCTCATTTCAGTTCAGTTTTTCTTCTCATATCGTCGCTAAATAACCTGCTCTTGCATGGATAGTGTTATTAAAAGCTTTGTTGCCTCGTCGCCATTTCACCGAAGACGGCATTCTTTTTATTTGGGCTTGCATCCAAAAACCTCATTAAGACTCGTAGTTGATCTCATCTCTGGCGTAAATGTTGCCGTTAAACAAGCTCAGGAAACGTTATAAAAGTCTTGAATTATGCAGGGCTTTTCTTCATTCTCATGAGTTAGTAGAAGTGATTCTATCGTGGCGTTATTTATTGTTGCTGAGAAAATAGCGTTGGCATCTCCGCCTTGTGCATTAACTCCCCTTTAGGCTTAATTAGCTCCATAGCTTTCCTTAAGTGAATTTAAGACGGTTTCGAATATCTGGATTGCATCTCGCATACGGTGTTTTGATTGCATTTCAGTTATGAGATCGTTTTCACTGTTCGCATTAAGGGGGATGATTTAGTGTCGCGATTCATGGTGAAATATAGGAAAAAACTTTACCCCGAAGTTGGAAAATTTTTGGTGTTGGCTTATTGCGTAAAAGAAATAGCACAGGATTTGTTCCTTTTTTAAATGCTTTCGAAATGTACTAAAACTGTTTGGGAAAGATTAGATACAAGATATAAAAGAAAATACTAGAATTTCTTAAAACTAAACTTTCTAGGTTATTGTATCTACAAATCGTTCTATCTACTACCTATAATGGATATTTTGTATACTGGATTTTCCTATATATAGTATCTATCTATTCTATTTAACAATGACTAAAGATTTGAAATATAAATTATCGAAAAACAGAAGGAGAGAGAAAAAGTGTGGTGGCTTAGGAAACGAGAACTTATTTTCGGTAAATTTCAAAATTAGTTGCAAAGTTCATCAACAGATGACACTGCTGACTGTAAAACAATTCACTGTGCAGCATTTCATGTAACTAGAATATTTGCACGAGCGTCATCTACTTTTTTCTCCAGATATCATTTTACAAAAATTGGATATTTTGAATACTTTGTTTTGGCATGTTTTCAGTTAATAGCGTTATCTGCTGATAAATTTTACACAAATTTTGAAACTTGGTGAAAACTAATTACATTCTAAAAAGATCGGAGCAAATCTTACATTTTTATAATCTAACGTTTTCTTAAATTGATTTTTCAAAGCATTGGTAATTTTTGGCACAGCTGTTATTAGGTTTTTAACAGCCCATTAACCAAACATTTTGAAAAAAAATATTACGAATTTGTATACTTACGATATGCTTCTTTTACATATTGAGATATAAAAAGGAAAACATTTTGAATGGTTTTCTAAAAGCAAATTTTAAGAGAAACGTGAGAAAACTTATCTCTGGCTTATTTTTATTATTATCTCATAAATTTAACGCTTAAAAGATTTTTTAAAAGGCAAAAGAGTTTACGAGATCAAAATAAATTCCTAAAGGAAATCTGATGCTTTTATCTTATTGGTAGAAATATTTATTTTCTCAATCCCTCAGAGAAATTCAGAAGCAATCAGCGAAGGAAAAGCATTTAAAACAACATCATGGAAGAATAAAATAACTTTCAGCTTAGATTTCTCCTAAATCTTTTCTTTCAGAATATAAAAAGTAAAAGTATCTCAACATCTTTAACCAAGTTTAAGAACGAAAAAAGAAGAACAAGCAGACGATAGTCTCAAAAACAAACGAAAAAAAATGGCTGTATGGCTGTCGTGGGAAATCGTCTGAGCTTTTCGGAATCGGAAAACGATTTCCACAAACGCTCTCTTACTCCTACCCATTTAACACTAGGGTAAGCTTTCACAAGAAAATCGTGCTTTTATTCCTTTTTATTTATTCTTCTATTATTTATAATTTTTTTTTGTCAAGATCCATCTGTTCCTTCTACACCCACTCACCTGAACTGGTTCCCACCTTTTAAATCATTACTTTTGAGTGTGTTTTTAACAGCGTTGAGTTTTCTCTTAATATGTTGAGTTCGAAATCCTCTCATTCGGAATACATTAAGAGGGTGGCAGAATTCCTAAAAAGCCTAGAATACAAATGTTTTAAGAACACGTGCTTAAGTTTAAACCTGCAGGTTAGTCAATGCACTGATTTTGGCTAAAGACTCTTAAGTAGGAAATAAATGAATGGATTTTAATCATGCATTTAGAAATTGACTTGTGTGGAACGTTTATTTCGAAATACATGTCTTATTTATGCCATTTACTTTTATTTGTTTAAATGTTGTTTTTTAAAATTTGTATTTAAATTTGTTTAATAAGTATTTAACGCCATTTTTAAATTATTGAATATCTTTATTAATGTGCCGCAAACACAATAGTCGCATAGTTTGCTTCTTTTAACATTTTCCTACAATCAAAATATTCATCCTATCAGAGACCTAAATTGGGGAAGTTCGAAACATGATATGACATGTTCTTTTTATGACGTAGGGGTCTTATGGAAGGATCTTTTTGATATTCTAATAATAATGGGGTAAAATAGTGATTGAAAGGTATATCTGAAATAAATTGAAGAGTTTGTGTGTATCTGCCTGTCTGTGTGTCTTGCTTATAATTCTAGAACACTTTGAACTAGCCTTCCTTAGTGACAGTGGGTGAAAGGGACTACTTAGGTCCTCGATCCTAAAATTCGCTTAAAAATTTCAATTAGATTATTGGAAAGTGACTTTTGAAATACAGAATTTTCCGAATGGCTTAGCATTAGCCATTGTTTCAAATTAATCTATAAATGGATCTATTTTTTCACGTATTTTAACGATAGCATCTGTGATGTTCGCTAGTTTATAGCTCTATTTGATAAAAAAGGAATATATTCAGAGGTATTTAATACACTCTATAACCAAGAATCCTATCATCCTATTGCTTTCAAATTTCGTATGCATGAATGTTTTGAACAGATATGACTGGAATGATGGCGACTGGGGACGTTTAGTCTTTAGCGACGAATCCCGCTTCCAACGTTGTCCTGACGATCACCGAAGACGTATTTGGAGACGCACAGGGCAGAGGGGGGATCCTGCCTTCACTATTGCACGCCACACCGGCCCTCAACAAGGCATTATGGTCTGGTGTGCCATTTCCTTTGACAGCCGGACCCTTTTGGTCGTCATTAGAATTACACTTACTACACAGCGGTACGTCGACGACATCCTAAGACCTGTTTTGCTAACGTTCCTTTCGCAGCTCCTTGGGCTGGTTTTTCAGCAGGACAATCCCAGACCACATACGGCACGTGTTGCTATGAGCTGTCTGCAAGCTTGTCAAACTCTTCCTTGGCCTGCCAGATTACCAGATCTCTCTCCCATCGAGCATGTCTGGGATATGATGGGAAGGCGATTGCATATGGCACGGAATGTTGATGACCTCGTTCGACAATTGGATCGAATTTGGCAGGAAATACAGCAAGAGACCATCCGGAAGCTTTATCGGTCTATGCCACGCCGTGTGGCAGCTTGTATCCAGGCTAGAGGCGGGTGAACATCTTATTGAACTTGTTACTGTAACTCTGCAATAAATTATTCAATTGTTCTGAAATTTTAATCATTTACTATTCTGTACATTGTCTTCCTATCCACCAATTTTCGTTTGAACTTTCGTCAACTCCTTCTTGGTGAGTCGAATTTTTTTGTTATAGAGTGTATTTGATTTTTTTATTCATTATTTCAAATAAAATAAACTATCAATTTGAATGCGCGGTAGCATAAGAAGACTACGCCATTAAATTAGTATTACTAAAGTTATCTAAATCCGCGGGTTTATTTTGTTTCTAACGTGTTTAAACGAAACTTTTAAAACTTGGTTCTATAAAACAAAATAACTAAAAATCCATAGAAATTGAATTAAAAAATAAGTTATGTAGAAAAAAAGCATGAAAAATGGTACTAATTCATTTAGGAGAGCCATAAAAAAGCCATATTATTATTCACCCCAATAATGCTTAAGTAATATTGATAACAGAAGCTAATTGAAATAAAAAAAAATGAGCCATGTAGTACAAAAAATCAAAATTAATCGACATATGGTATTAATTCGTTTACGAGAAACAAAAAAAAACCGTCTTACTATTACTGTCGCAATAATACTTAGTTAATGTTAATTAATTTTGGTAATAGACATTACTGGTATCATGGTAATTAGTACAGTTTCAATATGAACTAAATATACTAATTCAGGCGCAATGTATTAGAACATAGAATAACTAAAAAATATAATAAAATTTATAAAAATATAAAACTCATAAGTAAATTAAATATAACTAAAAAAATTATTATTTCAGATTTATAAATGCAGGTGTATAAATTTCAATTATGTGTATGATTTCATTTAGTACTAATTTATTGATTTGATTTTTTTCCCATCCTGTTTATTCAGTTAGTTATGCAGAAATTTAGCATATTTCTCATCAGGTAGACATAGGGATGTATAGTACAACACATCTCGCAAAGAAGTCAATATTTAGCGAGGAATATATGTTGGGAGCATCATTATAAGCCATAGTTATTTAAGTACCGATTGCGTTAACTCCATTTTAAGATCTGATAATCGATTTCATAAGTCCATGGTTGACAACTGTGGCCCGCGAGCCACATATGATGCTTTATACTGATCAAGTGCGGGATGGAGCAGGGTTTGCCGACTACTGATTAATATCGCATGACTTAACATTTTCTTTGTTTGTTTCACTAAGATCCAACTAGAATTACACCAAATCCAGACTGAATATTTAAAAAAAAAAAACAAGAAAGGCATTGAAATACATAGACGTAGATTGTAAGATTCGCCCCCGCAAGATTTGTAAGTATGCATTATTTTAGACTTACCACAAAAAAAATTTAAAGTCACAGCATGAAACAAAAACAATGTGATGAAGAAATATTCGGGTATTTATAAACATAAATTTTACCTAAATTTCAGATAATTAATATAGTAATTGCGATGGAAAGGTGAAGTTTAGAAACGATATTGAATTAAAACGTTGTATACACCCACCACATTGAAATGATATTTATCTATAATACGAGAAATTAACTCAACACCTTCAATTATATTCGAAGTTATTATTTATAAAGAAAATGTTGAAAAAAAATGTCTCATAAATAAAAAAAAAATTGTAATTCGTAGTGTTATTTATTTTTGGAGCTTGAGCCAAACAAGGGGAATGCGGAATGTTATTCACGCCACTGTAAAAAAAGGCCCGCACCATTTGTTTTCTTTCATTCATAAACGATTTTTACAGAAAAAAACTGAATTTGGACTTTTAATTTTTTTAATTTTCCTTTTTTTGGAATTTAATGTTCTTGATTTTTTCAATGTTCAACGCCGTATCCTTGTAAATTTTAATTCATTCCAGAAGACAAATGAACTCCAGGATCAAGTATCGGAATAAATTTTGTCTCAATAAGGGACTTTTTGATTGAACTAACCCTCATTACGTTACATGGAGAGGAAAATCACGAAAACCTCCCATGGTTAGTCTGACAACAAGGGGATTCTCACCCATGTCCTGTCTACCACGGAGGATATTTTACGTCAGTACTATGGTCGGTGAAAGCCGGATGCGAAATTCGTATCGACCAGCCATTGCTGGGATTCGAACCCGGTTCACCTCACTGGAAGGCTAACGCTCCATCACCTGAGCCACCACAGTTCTATCTGCAAGGACTTTTTTTACATTTTATAAACGTCGTTGAAAAGCAAAACCAATTTTTGGTTTCACGACTACTAATGTTCTACTCCGTAGCCTTGAAATTTTGAACCTAATCCAGAAGACAAGGGAACTCCTGGATCAAGTATTGGGAGAAATTTGCTTTCGTGGAGGATCTTTTAATGGAACTAACCCGCATTTGCGTTACATGGAGAGAAAAACTCCCATAACCTTCCGCGGTTAGCCTGACGACAAGAGGACCATAACCCATCTCGTTTTAAAATTTACCAAAGACAACTAAACTCATCCATGACAACGTCTTTAAACAATAAGAAAAACTGTATTAAGGAATAAAACATATTTTGGAACGTAATATTTATACTAGTATACAAGCATTAAAATTTAAGTTCTGAAATTCGAAAGCGATATTTTGTTCCAAAACTAAAATTAATATTCTAAGCGATTCAAATGAAAGCAGACGATTAATTACCAAATTTTACGGACATAACTTGAACGATTTCTCACTTATGCAATTTCCTAAGTCATGTGACATTCCGAAATCGCTTTCACAGCAATGATATTTTAACGACTTTGCAAAATGCAACAAACGGTCACATATGAATAACGATTTTGGCCTATGCTCTCAAAACGGAACTTTCCAACTATTTCATCGTGTCGTACTCTTCTGAATGTAACGGGTCACTTACTTTGTAGCCGTGAAAATTTAATTAGTGCAACCGGAGAATTCTCAAAATTATTTGATGTTAAGCTCGCCTAACTGGAACCTCGCGGAATTAATTAAGTCATTAAGTTAGCGGTTCATCAAGTCTTTGACTCAGTAAAGTGTTCTGTTAGAAAATACTTTTTTTCGTTTAAAAAGTGCCGAAATATGCAAGAAAGTTTCCAATTAGCTTAAATATTATTAAAGCTTTTTCATTTTCTTAAAACATGCAGCGCTTAATTAAAATTCCTGATTTAATATAATTAATATTTTAGGAGAAAAGATTTAGAATAACAGCATTTTGATGAGTAATAAGAACAATAAAGAGTTTAAAGGCACTTAAAAAGGATAATTGGATTGTTAGTTGAAAATTTGATTCTATAAGAATTAAATTATGATCAATTAATTAAATTTTTATATATTAAGTTAAGAATTTCTATATTTCTTATAAAATATTAATCGTTTTATACAGAATTAATTTATTAAAAATTTAAATCCGTTTCTTAAAAGTCCTTTCTTTTTTCAATTTCTACTTCGCAGAAAATACGCATTTGAATTACTGTGATTGAATATTTACATGGATGAAAAGTAATATTTAATTTGTACTAAAAGAGATATTTAATAATTGTTGTATTTTCTAAGACGATTTTATACTATATTAATTTACTTTCAAGGAAAATTGGAATGATTATTTTAAAATAGAATGTTTACATCATAACGCCTTCATGTTTGGAATGTTTATAATAAAATATGTAATTGCAAGTGTAAAAATGGAATTATAAATTAACCATATTATTTTAAATATAATAGTATAAATAACTTTATGGAAGCTAGAAAGTATTGAATATAAAAGAATTTTAAATTGGTAATCTAAAGCTAATAAGCAGAAACTGTTTGATGAATACTTAAGGCAGATGAATTTATAAGTGCTTTCAAAAATTTACATAAATTTGGATAATTTTTCTTAATTTTTTTGGAAAAATTTCTTGTTCCATTTTGACAAAGATCTCTTAAATTCCTGACAGGAGCTTTCATTATCCGAATCTTGTTATAATTGAATATTTCGATTATTATTATTATTGCAAGCACAGTTCGAAAAAAGATAATTAACGGATCATCCTAAATAATTTCTGAACTACTGATCAATTCTTCACGTTCTAGGACTCAATCTTAAAGGTTCGGGAAGGTGGCGTCAAAGATGCTAATTAATTAGTGCAGACGATATTTTAAATTACGAAATCAGGCACAAAAACGTACTTTATCTGAATAAACATACCTTCTTTTCGAAAGATTCGGATTTTTGACCCCCTAAAATATAGAGGGTAGCCGCAATCTGAGAAATATGGTCCGGATAATTTGGTCAGTAGAGCTGTCTAAAGTTTGGACCTCTTAATGTTAATTTTACTTTTTGCGTATTTCGCCATATCTCGAGAACTTTTTAAGTTTGAAAATTTATTGTACAGAACTCGTTATAAAATTCGTTTATCCAAGGTAGTTTCATGCAAAAAATAATTTCAAGTAAATATTTATTGTTTTTTATTATTTTACTTAATAATTAAAGAAAAAGTTTGAATTTAAAGGTATACAACATTTACATCATTTTAAAAATCTTACTTTTACATGGCAAAATACAAAATGTGAGCAAAATCGGTAAAATAGTTCCTGATAAAGTCAAATTAAAAAAATAATACGGTTAACGTACTAATAGTTGCTATGGAATGCTACTATAAAGTAGTTAAATTCTGTATATTGCATATCAAGTTTATTTAAAAATTATAATCTTTTATTTTTACCATTTGTGGTTCATACTGTTCCATACTATTCCTGTTTTTCAGTAAAATATAACAAAACGAAAAGAAATGATGCACACATTTCATTTGACTATTGATTTCGCATAAAATGAAAGTTAAAACAGGAATTACAAAATGAAGATCTAGTGAATTTTGCGCTTTAACTGTGTGATGATTTAGTATTTATTGATTTAGTGATTCACATAAAATGAATGTTAGAACAGGAATTACAAAATGAAGATCTAGTGAATTTTACACTTTAACTGTGTGATGATTTAGTATTTATGAAACATGTAAGAATGAATTTCATGCATATTCATTTATCTGTGCAATGATTTTAGATTGAATGTCCTTGAAAACTTTATAGTAGAGGACAACATATTCATAATTATATAGAAACAAATCTATGATTTGTTGCATATTATTACAGTCAGAAAAGGATAAATTTTTTACTAAACTTGGTAAATAAAATTTTTTGTTTCCCTTTTTATTTAATTTGTTAAATTGTTATTTTTTTTAAATAGACTTATATATTATCTAAACAAAACGAAAAGAAATGATACACACATTTCATTTGTCTATTGATTTCACATACAATGAATGTTAGAACAGGAATTACAAAATGAAGATCTCGTGAATTATTGATTTAGTATTTATGAAACACGTAAGAATGAACGGAAGATTTCAGGCATATTCACTAATCTGTGCAATGATTTTAGCTTGAATGTCTTTGAAAACTTTGTAGTAGAGGACAACATATTCATAATTATATCGAAACCAACCTATGATTTGTTGCATATTATTATTGTCCGAAAAGGATAAATTTTATACTAAACTTGGCATATAAAACTTTTCTGTTTCCCTTTTTGCCACTTTGATAGATTGCTAATTTTATTTTACTTAAACTTATTTTGCAACGTAATGTTAAGAGTCATCTAAATTTTGATTGCTTATAAATTTAAAAGAAAAAGATCATTAAATTCTAAATGATAAATGCCATTAAAAAATTTGATTTTATGAGATACTGTGAGGGGCGCCATTTCTGTCACTTAGAACAAATACAATATTGAGTAAAAAACTATCATTCCAAACTTTATTTATATGTAAATTAAAGAAGAGAAATCACAGAACGTGGTTTTAAGACATTTTGTTTTAGAAAATTCTGCTAATTCGGAAGGCGGTTGAAAGTAATGGGGTAAACCCTCCTCTCAGGAAGTGGGAATAAATTGATAAGTGGGATGAAAAAACTAACATTGTAGAAATTTACATTGAGTAAAAATTCTGGAAAATAACCAAAAATGAAAAAGACCTCTTAAAAATTATAATTTTTGAAAATGTTTAGGAAAAGTTATGGATATTGGGGGAGAAGCAGAGTTGCTCCCTCAGGGGGCAGAAATTTTTTTATTATGTATTACTAGATATTACAAGTGAATTTTAAATAAATTTCAAACCACTATAAATTATTTTTTTCTAGTTTTCTCCGTTGAAAGAGACATTATTCCAATGTCATAGTAATTATTTCTATTTTTATAATTCTTTGATTTACTATCCTACGGGCACATGGTAGCTATAGAATTGGTTAAAATCTTTCTCTTGTTTCTAAATAGACCGCCAGAAGTTTTCTATCATAAACTGCTAAAAATATAAGCAAAAAGCTGGATTTTTCTTGTTACAAAGTTTTTCTTTAAAACAAATTTTGGTCGCAAAATTATGCTGATTCTTTTTTAACACCCCAAAAAATATAACTATTCAAAAAATAAAAACGACCGCCAATTTTCTTATGTCACATCCATTTTTGAGCTCGATTGCCTGGACAGTTATTGAAGTGGTAATTCGATTGAAAATTTTAATTAAAATATCAATATGATATAATATTAACTAACTCATACTTTTTACTTTTCAAAAGCAACAATAATATGGAAGATTTCCAGTTATTGATGTTAAATCATTATTTGTTGTTTAGTACTCCGTTAATAGACCTTAATTAGGAATTGTTAAAATTTTGGTTCCCATGAATGGTTCTAATTATGAAATTAAAAACAAAATTATACCATTATCCTTCTTTGATTAATTTTTTTTCTACTATACTTAAACAGAACAAATTAACGTTTGTTTTAGTTCACCATTCGCATCTAAAAAATAGTCTGCCACATGTACTTTGTTCCAAAAAAAGTGTCCCAATTGTTTTTTAAATTTTTAATATTGATTTTTTTCTTGACCCATTATAGGCTAGAACAAATTCGAGTTTATAAAATAGGAAAATTAGATTAAGTAAAAAAATAAATAAATAAAACTACTAAAATTTTCTTACTCTTAAAATAATTGATCCGAATTCCCGTGTTTATGGAGTGAGGAGATTCATTCATATTCTTACTCTTAAAAAGATCTATTATGAGTAATTATTCTATTATGAGTTGTTCAATGCAAGAAAGTGTTACTAGAAATTGTTAAAATTTTCGGTTTCAATGATCGGTTCTAATTATGAGATTGAAAAATGTTGTAGTACTTTTGAGATTACTTTTGCCATTATTATACCCAAATGAAGCAAATTATACTTATTTTGTCCTTAAAAAATAGTCTGCAGCATGTACTTTATTAAAAAAGATGTCCCTAAATTTTTGAAGGACGTTGAGTTCTTTTTGGCCCGCTACGAAGCCTGCTTTTAAAACAAACACAAGTTTCTGAATATAAAAACTAACTAAAAAAAATAAATTTACTCAAAATGCCTCACTCATAAAATGTTCCATAAATTTCACAAAACAGCAGTCTGCTTTGAGAGAACATCCATACAGCGATTCACGCTTTTCAATTTTATCGCTTGTTGTCTGTTAAGAATATTGCTTATATAAATTTCAACGCTGACAGCGATGGCAGAGTGGAATGAAAAAAAAAAAATCCAAAAAGGCATAAAAAATGTGTATGGAAAGCACTCGACTTGAAGGTTCTGACTCCTTTGCAACACCTCTTCAGCAAGACGTAATTTACGATCACACCACAAATCCTTCAACATACCGGGATCGAGAAAAGCGTTCTATGTATATTTTTTCTAAACCTGATGATGCATGCAGGCGAAAGATGGCATCATATACTCTTTGATAAATAAAAAAGGTGCCATAAATTGCACAGACATATCACTCAATTCCCGCATCTTTTTTTTTTTTTTTACTCTACACCAGACTCCCATTTATATTGAAGAGGGGGTTGTGGACTCAGCTGGAAATTTTACTCGTCGTATTAGAGAACAGGGACACCTCTGTCGAATTTTGAAACTGTGCCATACATCAAGCAACTACTCAAGATGGAAGGACCCTCTGGAGGCCCCCCGTTTTTCTCATTTGGTCTGTGAGGGATGGCTTTGTTCTAAATGCTATTATGCTCAATGATAAGGCTTCGTTTTTTAGTGTGGGTGGTTTTTAAGAGTAGTGAGGTCAAGCGTGACGAATAACAAGGGGTGAGGGAGATCTGCTGGTGTGATGTTTTCCTTTGGTTGATGTGTTATGTTTTGGGTATTTGGTAAGCGATGAGGTGGGAAATTCACCACACGTTTTAAGTCTGTTTTATGAATGAAGTTTTATTTATAAAGCTTTTTACTGAGAGTTTGAGATGCAACCTATTTGCTCTAGAAAGGAAATTCTAAAATTAAATTTAGAGTAAAAGATGATATAAGTGAAAAATGGAAATTTACATGGATTTTGCAAGGAAGATAAATATTTTATGTAGTGAAAAATGCGGAGTGTCTAGTTATAAGTAACTTTATTGCCACTCATTTCGCGTTTTGCACAGTATTTAGGAAAGTTCTGAAGACTTTCTTAAGCTCTGTGATATTTTTCTCTGTGGATAATTTTATTTCAGCAGTTTTCAATCAGTTAGAATCCGTTCTTATGAAACATATAACAATAAACAGTTTAATTTCACGTTCATTTAGTGAATGAAAAATTTAATAAGTCAACCAGTCGACTATTTAATAAATGAGTGAGTAAATAAATCAACGTATCTATAAAGTTGGAAAATCTGGAAATCAATGAATTAAAAAACTTCAAATCAGCAATGAAAATAAAATACATCAAATCAATAAATGAGCATATTAACAAATGAATGAATGCACAAAAAAAGGGCGAAAGATTAAATTAATGAATAAACTAATTAAAACCATTAAAAAAACAAAAGTGAACAATTGAAAGAGAAAATAAATGAATCACTGATTCTTCGATCGACAGAAAAGCTTAGTCATTAATTTGGTATTTCATTCTTTGATTCATAGACTTGTTTTTCATTAATTCTCTTAATCATTAATTGTTCATTTATTATTTATCCTGTTCATTAATTGACTCAATAATTCACTGATTTATTAATTTGCACATTCATTAATTTTCTTTGACTGATAATTTATTAATTTTTCACTTTATTAGTTGACCAACTAATTCATTAATTTCTTTATCTGCTTATCAAAGCACTGATATCCTGATTGATTCATTCGTTGATTTGTTCATTCTTTATTTTACTGTTTCATTGAGTTACTTATTCAATATAAACAAGGTAATAAAATATTATTTTTTCAAAGATGTACAATACTTTCAGAAAATTTTTCTAAGATTTTATTTCAACGTGTTGAGTTTTAGACACAGAAATATCTACGGTAAACACCGAGAGTAATCGAATTAGCG
Organism: Parasteatoda tepidariorum; assembly: GCF_982258835.1. Taxonomy (NCBI): domain Eukaryota; kingdom Metazoa; phylum Arthropoda; class Arachnida; order Araneae; family Theridiidae; genus Parasteatoda; species Parasteatoda tepidariorum. Next base: position 101,549,530 of record NC_141757.1, read on the forward strand.
ATAATTTTTTTTAAAAGTAAAGCTCATTACAAATGAGAATTAAATAACAACTAAAAATTTCTTCCGTTTATTAAAAAAAAATGTTTTTAGCTTTTTCGATTTTTCGTATAATTAAAAAAAATATATAAATGAATTTGTCTCTCTTTTCCACTGAGACGAAAAATGCATAAATAATTTTTCGTCTTAAACTTGGAATGCAATTTCCTCGAATCACTAGGTAAAACAGAAATGCCCAAAATGGCGAAAAACGTTTGCTCCACTTTATTTTTCTAAGCTAAAGAAAAATATTTAGAAAAAACGAACTACTACTAGAAATACTGCATAATTCATACATGCTCGCCGTCTCTAAAGAATTGGCGAAAAAACTTTAATATAAATTTGATTATTTCTTCCTCGTGTCTCTACGGAAATTAGTTTTTGGAGTAAATTTTATATTTGACAGTTGCCCGGTGGCAACGATCGTCTAGAGATGATATTCATGATCGATAAAGGAAAGTTTTTATTCTAAATGCATTTGTACACACATTTTCTTAAAAGCTTTTCGTCATTTTTAATTCGAAATATTTCGCTTTTATAATGTATTTCCACGATTGGTTAGTTTGTTTGGTTGTAATATATTTTCTATCCAATATTATATTTGCCTTTCTTTATTAAAAAAGGATTGAAATCATTACATATCTCAGTTTTATTATTTTTTTTAAAAATATTTTAAACTTATAGGTTTTTATTTTACTAAGAAGCTCAAACCACTGAGGAATTATTGAAAAAAGGATTGAAATCATTACATATCTCAGTTTTATTATTTTTTTAAAAATATTTTAAGCTTATAAGTTTTTATTTTACTGAGAAGCTCAAACCACTGCTCGCTCCGCTCGCCAACCCCTGTAATTGATTCCTATTCATTATTGCTTATTTCTTTTTACACGTTAATATTTTGTTCGAAACATTTTCGTTCCAAAATGTACAATTATTTTAACTTTATGTAAGAACAATTTGTTAATATGCCAATTGTAACAAAATAGACAATTACATAGATTTAAAAGAAAATGTAATTTTCTAAACTTGAAACAAAAAGTTTAATTTAAAGAACACAGAATGTGTTCAATAAGAAGAAATTAATGAGAAGTAATTTTACACGTTCACTAAAGTTCTAACAATTGTAATAGGGTATATTTTTTATTTCCTTTTATAAATTTTTTAAAATTTTTTAATTCTTTTCTTATTAATATTCATTTTATTTTTTTCTGCTATTAATTAACGTCTACTCGAACACGAGTTTATGAAATACAAAATAAAGATATCGTGAGGAAAAAATTAAATTTCAACAACAATGAGTTAAAGTCAATATTTAACACTAGAAAGACTGAAACTTAGAATATACCTATATTGCTCAAAAGCAGTCAAAATGACTGGATTGTTAAAGAATAAATAATGTGTAAAAAAATTTGTGCAAAATTAATTTTTTATATTTCTTATATTATTAACTGCTATATAACAAGCTATTAGCAAATATTAGCAATAAAAAAATTATATAGTGAACAAAATTCTAAGAAATTGTGTCGTTATATGCATGATTGTTTTTCTAATTGAAATTGAAAGCAGTCAAAGTGACTTCCTTAGGCAATCTAGTGTTAAAGCAAAAATCTGAAAAAAATATCGAAAAGAACACTTAAACTTGCTGTAACCCTCGAATAAATGGGAATTTCTAAAAAAACTCTCTCTAAAATTATAGTACAAAATAGTCCAAGCAGCACATTAAAATTCAATGCTTTCTGTACACCTTCATAGTTTGCAGTTTCTAAGTTTTATAGATTTTAAGAAGCAAAGCGAAATGCAAAACGAAAAATAAGGTCAGAAAAAATTGGCAAAAAACACTTAAAA